>NW_023339762.1:7532086-7538087 GCF_004916995.1 Morone saxatilis | reverse complement strand
TGCCAGAGTTTTGCTACCAATAACTGAACAATACCTTTTTAAAATGTTGCTAATAATGCTGCTAATTTGAATAAATAAATGTCTGCCTGTCCGTCTAAAACATGCAAAATGCGTATTCTAAATGTCGTCAAGCAGCCCTAGAAAACTTTGCCTGAATACCATTGGCTATAATTGGCTGAAATCAGAAATACTGATCAAAGAATAATCCCAGGGTTAGAACGCACAATATTTTTGCCTTCTGAGTTGGTCATTAGGGGGTTACAAAGTCATAAATTCTTGCTGTGATTTGGCTATCACTGACCAATCATAGCTTGCCATCTTTCACGACTATGGCCATGTGCATATTGTACTGTAGGTGGTTGGGAATGATGGGCTAGGGACCGACCTTATTGTTCCACCTGACAGCATCACCAATGAAAGGTTATGTATGTCATGTTTTATGAATATAATGTCCATATAATAGAGTCCACCTCACTTTGTGTCTTTTTCCATCCCAGTTGGTAGAAAGAGGTCAAGTTTCTGGCCGATCAGCAAAGTGTGAAGAGGGTGAGATCGCACCCACAGGTGTGATTAGACATTAAATGCCAGATTTTGGTACTGTTGTTTTTGATATGCAGTGTGAGTATACTACAGTCTGTATCAAAAAATGATTAAGGTTTGATACCCAGTCCTTGTGTTGACATGTTATCAAAACACAAAACCCCTCTAAATGACAACTCAGTTTAAATGATCACGTTTCTCTATCCAGGCAGATTGCTGATGGAAAGCAGACTGGGCCTTTAAAAACCACCGGACCAGTTGTGTGTGTGTGTGTGTGTGTGTGTGTGTGTGTGAGCGTCCTTTAATCTGTAGGAGGGAAGTGTCTGGTTTGTGTGTGAGGATGATCTGGTTCCCCTCACTCACGTTGGGAGCAGAGAACAGTGACGAATACGACCTCTGACATATGCAAATGTCTACTGATTCACACAGGCGAGGCAGAGCGTGTGTACGTGGGTATGTGTGCTTGTGTGTCCATGTGTAGTGCATGCAAGCCTCTATTTGTACAGTTAAGATCTGCCTGCATGTGGTGGATGTTTGTCAATATTTCTGTTTGTCTGCAAAATTTAATGTGCACGTGTCTATGTGTGTGTATGTGTGTTTGGGAGCTGTCGTGTGTTTGATGGGAGATGAGCTTACTTGGATCAGACTTGGAGAACGTGTCTCTGTCCAGCAGGTTTCTGAAAAACAAGAAAACAAAGAGACACGATGACATAAAAAATGATTGCACAACTCTCCCACTTCAACAAAGAAAGTGGAACTAGAAAGTTATTACATCACTAAACCTCGTCTAATTAGCTCCCTCACTGACCCCGACAACGTGTTTAACCATAATCCTCCTCCGACTTGATTGACAAAAGCCATTTCATCCAGTCATTGAGGCAGCAAGAATAAACAGACTATAAAATTGAGCTTAAAGTGGAGCCCATTTATATTTCAAACATACAGAGAAAACAGCAGAAGAGAGGACCTATTTTTCACTTTTTTGCTCTCCCTGGGTGCCATCAACAACAGAGGAACCTGACATCAAATTTACATGACACTCCAGTTATTGCTCTTTGCAGGGGGAGGGATAAATGTACCGAAGAGTTCCATCACAGAGCAGATGCTTGGCACCACTGAGGTACTCCACGGTTAAACAGCTCTGAAGAAATGAAATATGTACACAAAGACGACAAGTCACAGCTGCCTGAGACCCAAGAAGAAAGAAATCAAGGAGCAGCTCAGGCTCAGGAAAGGGAAACCCGGCCTGTTACGTCAGTGGTGGGTCTTATTGTGGTTTTAACTGTGTGTCATACACTTACAGTGTCCATGTCTCGGGAGGGGTTAGCTAGGAGGACAGGGACGAGGCTGACAAACCCCAAAGGGGATGAAGTAAACCCTTCACTCACTCGCTCACTCAGCTTGTACTCCTGCCAAATCTTACATTAAAACCCCATAAAGCTTTCATAGAGCTAACCCAGAAAGACTAAATAATATGAGTGCATTGGCCATCAGCAGGGACACACATTACCCCAGAAACTACAGTTGTCGAGCCGGTCAAAGTAGTTTACACCACATTAAAAGGTAATAAAGGAATCAAATGTACAACTATACTTTGTTAAAATGATATTATGTTAAGACTGAGGAGAAGATTTTCAGTGGACACAATCATGGGAAAACCCCTTAGCATTTAATCCAGTCCATTACAACACAACCACAACTACAGCTTAAAAAAGTTAAAGTAAGTGGCCAGAGCTGTTGCATTGGATTTTGGATTGAAAATTTTACAGGTGTGCCGTCTGCGTCTATCCTGGTATGTCTGTTTACATTACACAAGTGGTTTTTAAGTCTGTCCTACAGTCAGGGTACTAGTAAAAGACAATTAGAAAATAACCAGATATTTCCTCCTGTAAGCTTCTTTCTCCAAAAAAAAACACCCAGCTACCACATTACCCATTCATAAAAACACGCATTTGTATAATGCATGTTTTCATGAAGGCATGTTTATGAGGATTATTTCCTTGTCAACACTTCTAGTTCTTCCTGCAGATGTCAGGTGATCAATATAAAATAAAGTGTTGCTAGATAAATGCAAAAACACTCAAAAACAAAACAAAAAATATCTTGACAAAACCAACGATTAACATACCTCTGACCACTTATTGCTATAGCAACGGCAGTGCATGTAGATGCAGCGGCCTGTAACTCCTTCAAACTTCGCTACATGTTTGTTTTAATCTGTTATTTTCTTTGCCTTTATTGCTGAAACTTCACTGAATAATGTCTGATTAGATTTTTGACTGTTTGTCTTAAGATGAAGTGATATTATCATCACTATCTTGTTGTTGCTGTTTACATTCCTCAAGACACAAATTCAATTTCAAAACTGCACTGCAGAATGATTTCCCGGCTGTATCTGTGTATGCATATACTGTATGCATATAAATAACTATATATTGTTTTATTTTATTTTTTATCTATTTTATATATTAGTCCTTTTATCTGAAATTAATCATCTGTTATGTGCTATGTGCGCGTAGAGTTGTGAATTACAACTTTCATTTCTTTGAGCATCCTTGTGTCGTACAATGACAAATAAATTATCTTGAACCTCGAACATGTGTCTCCTCTCCAAGTCTATACAATGTGATTTTGATTCTTAAAAGGGAGATCTGGTGTAGAGCTTCACTTTAAGCTGCAATAATAGCAGGAGCATGACTTCCTCCATATTGTGATCTGCTGACAGAGAGAGACAAAGCGGCTCCTGCTATCATGCTAGCTGCGGGGCGAGCGTTCTGTCGCCTGTCCTGTCCTGTATGACAAGCAGCGAGTGTCTTGAAGCCGTTGATGGCTAGTGATGTATCTAGCTCAGGCACTTGTGTTGTGCTGATCCCAGTGTGGCCCAGATGGTAAAACGCCACGCTCTGCTGCCTCGCTGTCAAGGCACGCCCACCGGCTTTTCCCCAGCTTTGAGACCTTAAATAAATGATAATAAGCGATGGAATAGGGCCTAGTCATATCGGGGTTGTGTTTATGACTGGCGGAAAGTATGAGAGATTGTGCAGGAGTGAGAAGTGGCCGACTTCACCTGCCAAATGGGATAAATGTCCAATAAGAAGCAATACTGTACTCTGTTGGCTCCCAGAGGAGTATGAGTGGAGGCAGGGAACAAGATCCAGTGGAGGAAAGAAGAAGAAAAAAAGAGGACTGTACGAAAGACAGGATACAACTGTTTGTGTTTGAGTTCTGACACAACTGCACACACTTATATGGATATGATAACCTCCGTCTGATTTATGTGCACCCTAGGGCTTCCACCTGGCCCTGATAGAGAAGGGCGACTCTTTTAAAAAGCCCTTTCCACCGCGGGCAGCCTGGGAAACGTCTGGGGGGTCCGAGCAGAGTGCCTCGTCGTTCATCAAACATTTACGAGAGCGGTCCCTCCTCGACACCAGAATTACATTTGAAATCCCACCAGTTACATCACAGCCACCTAAACATGGCAGCTGGAGCTTTAAATACCTGTATGTGAGGACGGAGGGGACTTCCATTGAGATGTGAAACAAGCTGTGTTCTTAAAAAAAAGGGAACATTGCTTTGCCTCAGAAGTTTGTAACTAGACATAAAAAAAGGATCAAATAGGACTTTATCACAACAGGAGTGTGAGTGTACTGTGGACTTATTACTTGTTTTTAAATGGTGTGTTTTTTAATTTTTTTACATTTTTTATTTGTTTTTAATCTAGGTAGGGTTTTATGATATTGTATTCAAAGTTTTGAGAGCCATTACTTAAGTATCAAATATAGGCTTGAAGATGTATGTTAATCCTTAATACAGCCTTAAAATTTTGATAAATATTCAAGATAATGAGATGCCTAAAGCGGGGTACATGTATGTGTGCAACTTGAGACGATTCTGTTTCTAACTAAAAAATTACACTGAAAAAGCATTTATATTGATGTGTTAATGTGAGCAGAGCTTAAAATACATTTCAGTCAGACAACTCACGTTGAAATCTTTATTAAAGCAGTATAGCATATTTAGATTTTGGCATCTAGGCTCCGACCTTTATTGTTTCCTCCAAAGGAACATGAGCCAGGTGACCTAATGCTGGAAGCTATTTGCTAATGCACTTCAAATGCACAACTTCAGTTCAGTCGATCAGACAACTCACGTTTGAAATGTTTATTAGGCAGTATAGCATATTTAGATTTTGGTTGGTGGCTTGTAGTTTAGCCCCCAGGAATTAGTTATCAAACGGGGTTTGGTGCATGAGGTTACATGTGTGCGTCATTGGTGGTCTCAAGTTACCAGCTATTTTGTGTGGTTAAAACAATTGAGAAAAACTGTACATTTTTTGCTTGGTCATTTTCTGGCAAATTTTCGGCCGTTGCATTGGATGCAGGGCAATTTATCGGATCAATCCACATTTGGACACAAGTTCATCTAAAAGGACATTTTACGATTAAAAAAGTTGCGCCTATTTACGACATTCCGTTGGAACAGCGTGCGACGCGGGGCGCTGGCTTTCCGTGGGCAATCCAAATTTCGGAAACCTTCGCCCATGAAAAACAAAAGTTGTCATAAACTTTCTGGCGGTACAATGAGTCCGACTGCAAACGAAAACTTCACATGTTTGATGAGGAGTCCCGCCCCTGAAATGTCTATGATGATAATATTCAGTAATAATTGAGAGCCGCCCCCACGTTAGCTGCCAACAGGAAATATCATGTCCTTATACTTTCATGTTCTACTCCTAGCAGGAGTGGATCAGAAATCCAGCTTGAAATTTAACTTATTAAAATGCGCAAAAAAACAAACATTTTTGGTTTTTGAAGATATGTTTTTTGATGAAATATTTGGTGAGGTTTTTGGGCCGTTGTTTCTGTTGGGGGGCGTGGGGGCGGTTGAAAAAAAAAAAACTTTGATTTTGTTTTAAAACCGCCACCAAAAAAAAAAAAAACACGAAAGGTTTGCTATAAAAAACTTTTTGGAAGTTTTAACATTGGTCCGTTATTTCTTCCAAAACTTCAACTTGGTCTTTGATTAAAAAAGGAGGTCCCAACCCTTTTTGAAAAAAAACCCCACGTCTATTTTGTGATTTTAAATTATTTCAAAAAAGGAATTATTTTTTAAGTTGGATTAAAAGGCGCCCCACCTTTACTTGGGCAAAAAAACAATGGAAGGTAAAAAGCGAATTTCATTGGGGGGCAAAACTTGGGAAATTTTTTCTTTGAATTTCATGAAAAAAATTTTTCATTGTTTTTTTGGTTTTCCGACGTTTGTTTACGAACGGGGCAACCGTTGGGGACGCGCCGCAAAGGCACCCCCCGCCCCAGGAGGTTGGGGTTTGTAGTTGGAAGGTTTTCCCGGCCCAATTTGGCTGGCTTGCAGCTTTAATTTTGTTTTATTTTTATTTTATTGCATTTTGCTTTTTGGGCAAAAAGGGGGGGGGAAAACCGCTTAAAATTTTTTTTAAATT
>NW_023339762.1:7509641-7532061 GCF_004916995.1 Morone saxatilis | reverse complement strand
ACAGCACAATTCCTGCTTTACACTCAAATTGAAGTTCTAAAACACATTTTTTTCAAAAACACTACACACAATTCTCTGCATTTGGCACAATTTTCATGAAGAAAATATCTTGTTTTCACAAGGAACACACTGTCATTCAAATATTCTAAAGTTAATTGGCCCTACTATGCACACTGACTCATCACATGGGCAAACACCATTGTTGGTTTGGGATGTACACTGTATACATTGT
This sequence comes from Morone saxatilis, assembly GCF_004916995.1. Classification (NCBI taxonomy): domain Eukaryota; kingdom Metazoa; phylum Chordata; class Actinopteri; family Moronidae; genus Morone; species Morone saxatilis. The sequence continues at coordinate 7,531,829 of NW_023339762.1, read as the reverse complement.
TTTTGTGGAAAAATAAAATATATTTGTTACCGTGTATTTGTGTGTTCTGAGTATAGAAAACAATATTCTTCAAATATTTTACAACACACTTATGTATGTTCTGTCTGTAGTAAGTGTAACACTGAACAAAAAAAAGGCCTAAAGCCATTATGATGAATGGGAGAAGAAGATGTTTTCCATTCATCATAGTGTTTTACATTGAGCATTAGTGTTCAACCTGGTTCTTATAAATGTCTATTCAATATGATGGTTTGTGTGTGTCATTTGAAAACAAAATATCATTTTGAGAAGAGTAAACATTATTTTGAATGTAAAGTTTCATTTTGCAGGAGAATTAAGGGGTTTGCCCATTGTGTGTGTTATTTTGGATTTGCGTGTGGAGTTCTGAGAGTATGAGGCATGCTTTCAGAAAATGTGTGTAAACAATCCAGAAAAACTGTAAGTGTAGCCTTCAGTACATGTCATCTGCTGGCACATACTGCCACCAGCTGGTGTCCATATGCAACTACAACAAACAAACTTATTATGGCCTATTTGATTTAAAATACTTATTTGGATTTGCATTTACTACAAGTCTACCGAAAATGCACTAGATTAAAACAACCAATCAGAGCTGAGAAAAATACATAGTCACTTTGGGTTGGAAGCTTGAAGATAGCTGATGCTGAGTCTCATTCCCAGGGACCCAAAATGTCTGTATTTGATGTCCTGGGAATGAGACTCAACAGTCAACTGTTTCAAGGCTCTGATTGGTTGTTTTCATTCAGGCCCGGTAAATTCTTACAAATACCATTAGGAGCACTAGGAGAAGCCAGAGGAACCTGATTTTTTTTTTTTTTACAGATGATCTGTTTCATGTATTACTGTCAGGATATAGTGAAAGTTTCAGTAAATATGACAAAAGGTTATTTTTTTTATAAGTTACCTACTGCAGCTAGTTATTATGATTCATTATTATAGTGTTTTTCTACTAATCTGTATATACATATATTTTACACTTTCTTTGACAATGTAAACATCTGTTTCAAATAAAGCCACTTTGAGTTTAACTGAATTGAAAACTACAAAGTAGATAAAGAGGCACACTAACTTAACCAATAAGCTGCAGGTTATTCTACAGGTCTACATTATGCAAAGCTCTGTGTAGCATATAGTAGCAGTGCAATAGAGCAAATAGATCATCATATTTAAACTAAATGCTGGGTAATGTGGTTCCATGTAACTTCCTGCACATGTGCACCACAAACCCATCAGGCACTAACTGAAGAATAAGTGCAATGGTAGTAAAACTGATATATTTTCAAATAGTCTTTGGTGTAAACTGCAGATTCTGAGAGTACATTATGTCATGTAGCTACCTGTAGAACAGAGTTACAGCAGTTAAGGCGGTTCCAGCACTTTGGATAGAGAAGTTTAAGCACTTCGACGGCCTGCAATAAATATCTAAATGCGCATTGCTTCCTGAACAGATACATTCTTTAAAGGCTGCAACTGACAGCTTCTTTTAATCAAAAATGCCACTTCCTGTTTCTCTGTGTTGTCTCATGTAAGTAATGACAACTTCATTTCTATAGCACAGACAATATAACACCACAGAATAGACAAAGAGGCCATGTGGTCTTTGGTGTTACTGTTATGATTGTAATCTGAATATATTTGGGTTCTGGACTGCTGGTCACACAAAACAAGCAGCATGTCACCTTGGAATTACCTGCTTAGACAGGTGTTTGGGTAACCTGTATGCACCATGTCTGCACTTTATGGATTTATTGTGTATTTTTATTGCGTTTTTATTTCATTATGTACTTTGCCTCCCTTCTTGATTGCTGTATATTGTCTCTGTAAAGCACTTTGTGACTTATGTTTATGTCAGTCCCTATAGGATTGTTGTGGCATAAAATTCCTGATTTTACAGCAGCTTTTCAAAAAAAATGTGTAAAGAAACGTATTTATTTTTGATGAAATTGGGTGAAGAAAAAACCTACTGTGGCTTTAATGCCTACAATTAGCCAGAGCCTATGGCTGCCTCCGACTCGCATGTTTTATCCAACCAACAGTCTTGAGGACGGACTTGATTCCTGACATTTTTGGCTTGTGAGCCTTAAAAACAAGGCTGTAACAGGTTGCATATGTCTACAATTTGTGATTCAAGAGTTACCAGTATTTATTTTTATTTTTTTAAAGAAAAATGATTAGAATAATTAGAGAGAAAAAATCTAATTTGTGTAGCAGAAATGTGTTTTTTCTTGACACGTGTCACTAATAACACTAGCTCTGTTCTATACAGCGAAACAGCACACCAGGACCCTGAAACTGAAGCAGCTAAATGGAATTCATTCCGGTTTTTTAATCACACCTGTGCTTTTCTGTCAAAATGTCCTCTGTGAAAATGGTCTTGTCATTCTTGTCAATTAAAATTAAAATTAAAATTTTAGCTGATTAGTCTAATTGACTAAAGGGCTACATTCTTTTTTATGTAGTGTACTGTAGTGACCCATTTGTTAAATTCCCTGATAATTAATAGATATAAAATTAAAGATAATTAAATTCCCTGACAATTAATAGATATGTTTGCAAACACAACTACAACCCCCCACCCCTAGAGCTGTGTGCCTAACGGCTTTCTTTCCTTTAGAACCTGTTGTTCTAAACCTGAGCTGTTAGCTCTCAACAGGTGGTATGGCCTTTGGAGAAGTCTTGCCAAATGTCCATCAGCTGTGACGGTTTAAACTGGTTGACGATGATCAGTTTGGCAAAAGTGCACCTGTTGTACTCCAAGTTTCTGATTTCAAACAGATTCCTGAGGGTCAGCAGGCTGTAGGAGTACACCGGTCGGATGCCCAGCACACGCAGACACAGCCCCACGTAGACGTCCTCCAGGGGGATCGCCCGGACAAAACTGGACGCCCAGGAGATCCTGGCGGCCAAGTCTGCAGAGAAGACGTACCCTGCTCCGGACACATACGGGGGGAAGGTGTCCTCGGGGTACTGCTCCTCTGACAAGTGCCATTTGCTGTTACTCTCCCTCCTCGGGCTGCCGTCCCTTATTACGGACCCCGTGATGAAGCCCTGCCGGGGGGAGCTCCTCAGTTGTCTTCGGAGGTAGAACACATTTACAAAGATGTCAGCATCCACCTTCATGGCGTAGGAGGCGTTTGGACAGTGGGTCGCCAGCCAGTTCATCATCATCAAGGTCTTGAGAGTCAGGTTTTGGTAACTGTCCTCAAAGTCCATCTGGACAATGTCTGCATGTCTCCTGCTCTCCTCCACCAGCTTGTCCTGGACGCCGGACACCTGGCCCCCCTCTGGGAGCCCCACATAGAACAGAGTGAGGGTGTCCTGACTTGGAGCCCCCCATGTTTTCCTGATGGCCTCCCTTGCTGCAGACTCAACGGGAGCAACAGGGACCATAAAAACCAGGAAGGGGCTTGTGTCCTGGCAGACAGCAGGCTGGTTGAGAATATAATGGTATGTCTGAGGAGAAATGAGCCTGTAGTCCTCCACGGGGAGGGGGCTGGGCTTTGGCGGATGTTTACCCACTAAGACGAGAGCGGACAGAACGAGCACAGCTGAAACGGTGAGTAACTTAACTAACCTCCAGGAATAAGTTCTCCTCATTGCCCCAAAGTGTCCTGTCCGCTTTGGACTCCGGCCCTGAATCCGAACCGAGCGGTAAACTACGGAAAGTCCCACGGTGTTAACGTCCAGCGGCCACTCCCAGCAGGGAGAACCAGGAAGTTCTATCCAGCCAAAGACGGAGAGGTGCGAGATATCCGACTGAAGCAGAGCCAGCGGCAGAGAGGGACAGCGCTCCTCGGTGTTCAAGATGTTACAGACCTTCGTTGTGATTGGTGGGTTTTACAATACGTATTACAGAAGGCGGGACTTCAAGTAGAGCAGACAGGTTGTCAGCAAAGACTCACCGCATATGGAGGTGAGCTGAGGGCTCAGGCTGCACTAAGGCAGTTGAACCAACTCAGATTTAACCCGGGGTTATCAGGGAAAGTCCGGGTTGACAGACTGATTGATACCCTGGTGTTAAACGGTTCTGCGGCGGTTATCAAGATGTCACTTAACTGAGTGGGGGTCAACTTAATCTGTGTTCTGTGTTGCATAAAATGGCAGTTTTGGCAAAGCAAGAAGAGTTATTTCCTAATGGCTGGTGCCCTGATAATATGAGGATATGAGGAGTTTAAATAAAGTGAACGTATTGTGGCCAACACAGGGACAGGGAGGCTTGTTGGCAACGCACTGTCAATAGAGTAAATTCATAAGTAACATTACAGTGTTGATGTCGTAGGTTCTCTATTTTTTCACTTACTTTGTGATATGATTGAATACCCCAGCGGTAAACCAAGATTAAAGTGCTAAATTCAGTGCCAAAATATCTCAGAAAATTAACCATTAATGAATTAACAGGAATTAAAGCAAGAAAGTGAGCCTGGACCAGAGTTATCCAGAGGAAACGTGTATAATGTATTGAATTAAGTATTATGTGGATTTAAAACTGCTCTATGGCTGAAAGACCTTTAAACCCTGAATTAAAATCTACTCCCTAAAGCACAGAGGCTAAATGTAATGCTACTGATATAAGTGTACCCTCTGGGTTCCTCTGCTCATAAAGTGTTTTGTATTCAATGTATGTATATTAAAAGTGAGTGAATGTATTTCTATACTTTTTAACGATTGAATGGGAACATAACGGATGCATTCTGGGCCTAGAGGTTTGCAAAGATACTGAATTCCCTCAGATTAGAATGGATATCTTTATAGAGATCATCATCATCATCATCATCATCATCATCATCATCATCATCATCATCATCAAGAGAAACTAGAGGATTTTGATGGTCTCTGAACACCCTCGCCCTCCACAGTGAGCCTCTCACAGTTTGTGTACCAATGACTTTTAAATGTGCTGCCATTTTTCTCCACAGATTGTGGGTCACTTTTTTTCCCTTTATCAACAATTAAGCTACAATGACAAACTTACTTGGCACCATCAAAAACATTTTTTTCCATCATGGATTATATATTATTGTATTGCAAAAGCAGTTGTGCTTAACAGGTTAATAGTTAATATTTAGCGATCATGCAAGACCTCCACAGGCAAAAGGTGCTCTGTTTTTACATTAGTGTTGCACAGGTAAGAGTTAATACATTAAATTTAAATCTGGTTCTTAGGAATTCATTTGAAGGAAGTTTAGTCAGACAACTCACGTTTGAAATGTTTATTACAGCAGTATAGCATATTTAGATTTTGGCGTCTAGAGATGCTCTGTCTAATTCACTCCCCGCACCCGCAGATATGTTTACATAGAGATATTGGGGAGTGATGCACAAATACCTTAACCCCCAGTCGGAGCCTACAGGTGGATGCTGGGGTGGCGCAGCAGGCAGCAATAGTTTACAGAGCAGCAGCGATGTGATACAATGCAACAGTGGCATTGACAAAGCAGGGGGAGAGCTGGGAAATTTTGCAGATTAAATAGACTGCCAGATTGAAAGGGTGCACTTGGTTGGTGATTATGGAATATGTCATGTGTGTATAGCAGCGCAGCTCGAGTTGACTGCCTGAACTAGCTCGCAGGCTTCGCTCCATTCTTGTAAGTCTTACCTTATTGACTACAGTCATGTAAACTTGCATTTCTGCAAACATTTTTCAAACACTGTTTTAGAGTATACAGAGTGTCAGTGATCAGCCTTCGGTTTCCATCAATATCCATACAATGTTTAAAAATCCATTTACTGTCATTCTGTGCTCTCAACCATATATACGGAATACTTTTGAATATTAACTTATAGATTTTTAATATTGTGCAAAATCATTAGAAACCAGTTGAAGCCAAAATGGTAAATATTTAATTCTGAAACATGACTTGAAAATGAGCTTGCTGTAGTGCAAGGCAGTAAATAATCTCACAGCTGCAGTAATCAATATTTTTGTATTAACAATGTGTTGTTCAGACCTAAATCTGCAGTTCCCCTCAGCTCTACCAGGCATTTTAGCATCTTTCAGCTCATTGTTTCGATTTTACAGCCCACTCACTCTTACTGCTTTCAGAGCATTGTTTCCAGTAGCAGCAGGCAGCGGTTTCAAGGAGAAAGTCAAAAACAACTGTACACTTTCTGAATAACACCAAATGGCAATTTGGCTAAAACATCATTTTCATCACTAAATTTGATCATATACCTGTAGTGAGCGTATCAAACCCTAACTCTAAAAACAACCATCAACAATTTCCACAACTATTTTCAACCATTCGCACATTGGTGCGTGGCTGGCTCTGGTGGGATTCAAAGTATTAACCCCCGGCAGTGTTTGTGCCAGCCTCCGCTCACCAGACTCCACAGGAGCACAACCAAGGCAACCTTCTCAGCTAGTAAACCTCTCCTTCTTGCTTCCTGAATTCCACATTGCAGCGTGGGCGGTCACTCCCATCGCATAATCTCACGTAAGTCCACTAGCTTGACATTTAGCCCTCTATGTGCAGGTTTGCTTACTGTTAGTGCAGTAGCAGCTGTCTGTGGACGTATAAACTAGCTAATAAAGAAGACCCCTCGGTGAAGGCGCAATAATAAACAGCAAAAGCTCGTCCTGCTGGGAGAAGAACAGCAGATCAATAAGGTCAATTGAGTCGGTAGAAAACTCTGAGCTGTTTTGATCAATCCACCTTTGAAGCACCTGAGACAATTTCTTAATTCTCAACGATTTTCTTAGATTCTCAGTGTGTGTTTGTATGCGTGCTCAGGGAAAAGCGATGTGCATCCGATAATGAACTAGAGGAATCCCACTTCACTGGAGAAAGACACAACATCAACAGTCCACGTACATTTGAGAACAGAATTACTGCATTATAATTAGACTGTTAGAGCAATTTTGGTTTACAACATGACTGTGGGAGTCTCTCTTACTGTATCATTTAACACTGCTTCATCTGGCCTATCAATACGCATCAACATCATCTTCCCCCATTGTGACCACCAACCTTTACAGAGTCACAATTGAGCTTTCCAGCACCATTCTTTATTTCTAGTTTAGTGAAATCCATTAACTTACATCTTTCTGACATTGTCATCTACATACCTCCGGTGCACTGCTTATGCTAATCTAAAGCCTGCATGATTTACAATACAATTTGAACTTTGTCCCTTCTAAGTTCTGAAATCTACTGTAGTTACACTACAACCCAGCACTATGGATAAAATCCACTATCATAGTTTATCTAACTTTATATTGAGATACTATTTATTGTGATTTTCTAAATTATCTTAAAATTCAATTCAGTTTCTGGATAAAATAATCAGACTGGAATGACTGTTTTTAACTAATCCAAAAAAATAAATACCTGACAATCCAAGGCACTTTTCATCATATTGATGCAAAAAGATAAACAAAAAAATCCAATATTGCCCGCAAACAGCCCCGCTCACTGATTTGCAGTGTTTTCCAATATAACCTACCACAGGATAAGCGGTATTAAGTCTTGGTTCATCCTTAATATATTGCAGTCAACATCAAGGACTTGCTTGACATGTTTGCTTTGTCTGGCTGATTTTCATTTTCATTTTAGATGTCTATAGATTAGCCTACTGTTTGATGTGATGTTACCAACATTTCCCTAATATTCCCCCAAGATTCAAGAGGTTTAATATCATATGATAATAAATAATAAAATAAATATTAATGATACTGATGGAGGAGCAAAGCTACATGTTGAAGCAAGGAGCTTAGATAAAGTTTTTACGCATTGCAATCTGTTGTACCTGCTAGCACTATAACTCTAAACAACCTACTTTGAGGACATATCACAATTTCATTGTGCATTGTGCAATTTTTGAGTGCAACACTCAGGCCAATAAGGTGTAATTATTTAGGCTGCAGAACTTATAAGACATTATTTTCATCATTTTATACGCATCCGAATGTAAGTCAGCATCACATACTTTGAAAACCCTACAAAAATTGACTAGGATTTTAAAAATAGAATTGTGTTTTATTAGATCTATCATTTTCAATAATAGACCTGCCAATGGATGGAAGAGGCGAAAACTGTGTATGTATTTGTAAAACTTGTGATCTATTTCTTTCAGCTCTGCCAAGATTGTAGCTCGTGTCACATTTCTGCAGATAAAATATCGTCAACTGAGTATTGAACATGAATATATTTTTGTAACTTGATCAACCAGATTAATAGTTCTCATTGAAAAATTGAGAGCAACTGAATTTACACCACACTACTAATGACACTCACTCATACTGATGTGAATATAAGTTACATACTATACATTGACTATAAAGCATTACAAATTACAACAATTTAAATGCTGTATGTTATACTGTGATGTGTTTACAGCATGCGTAGAAATGGATTATTTTCAGCTCAAAGCACAGTGACCACATTAAAATCCTATATTGTGCTCAGTAGAAAGGCATCAAACACTACTAATCAACAGAATGTCTTCAGATCCGTCCACAGCAATCACAGAGATGGACGAAAGTGGCTATGCAAAAGATGAAAGCAGAGGAACAGAGGGGGCAGGAGGTGAGCTGGTTAGTAATGTGATGGAGCCATGACGGCGCTCTGAGGTACCCGGGTGAAGCTACGGTGTCTGGCTGGTGCCTTAATTAGGCCAAATGACTCCTTCAAAAACTCATTAATGCAGCCACTCAGCATGACCCCCACTGGGCCTCCAGCGGTTTGGACCTGCCACATGAGACCGATCTGTTGGTTTTACGCTCTTTGCTCTGTTCCACTGAAATTATGGAGGAGCAAAGCTACAGGTTGAAGCAACATTGAGTTGCATTAAAGCTGTGTTTGAATTGTTTTAGTTAGTAGTCAGCGGATTAATTAATAGGAAAAATGTAATCGAGTGGAAATGTATGAAACAATAGGTAAGATAAAGAATAATGAATTCATTTTAGCACTTAAATGTAAGAGCGTACACAGCCACAGAGCACCTCGCTGCTCTGAATTGACTCTTCCTCATGACAGTGTTTTTTTATTTTATTATTTTAGTTCATTTAACTAGGACTCAAGTGTCAACTGTACGAAATAAAAAGCAATCTATGTATCTGGGGGAAACAAAAATGTTTAAGAATGCTACATAAACTTACGCTGCCTGTGTACATATCTTAAATAAATCTATAATTGTGTGTCAAGGTCTTATTATAAAGCTGCTCCTATTGTGTTTACTTTAACTTTGGAATTTTCCAAATAAATGAATTGTAGCCGTCATTAAAAGCCATTATGGGGCGCCAGGTTAGCTCAGTGGGTAGAGCTGGCGACCATTACTGATCCTTGCTGCCAGCAGCCCAGGGTTCGAATGCGCACCTGGCGGCCCTTTTCTGCCGTGTCATCCCCTTTCTTTCTGCCCCTTTCCTTTCTGGTCTCAAGCTGATCACTATCATAAAGGCAATAAAAGCCCAAAAAAATACTTAAAAAAATAAAAAAGCCATTATGGTTTTTGAGGTTTGGATGTTATTTTCTAGCTAAATAAAATTTTGAATAAAAAAAGTATATTATAAATATGGTTTTGCCAATGATTGTTGAATAGGGGTCAGAACATGTTCTCACCCCCAACCCGTCAAATCGTCAAGCTTTAATGGTAAACGTTAAAATGTCACAGTTTGGTTAAGTCACCAAAACTACTTGGTTAAGATTAGGAAAATTTACTTTATGCACCTGACCTAACTTAAGTACATGAATAAAATGTAACTAACGTAACGTATCTGGTTTCACATGGGACACGAACAGCGCTTTCCTGGGTTAAAGTCCTGTGTTTGTTTCAGCCGTCCATTCACACCAACACCACCATATGCTGACTTCCTCGCTCTTTATACTACGTCACCTGACTTTGACTGCTGGTGTGTCCAGAAATCCCTGTAGAGGGATAACTACTAGGTCATAATTTAAAGTGGAGGGCCACTGACCAAGCTGCAGTATTTGACGAATGGTGTGTGAGAACAGGTTGCTTATCTACTTTAAAATAATGCAAACAATAAGTTTATTAATCAATTTGATTAATCACCAGAAAATGTATGAACAAAAATTATAATTAGTCCTTTCTCTAGCAAAATTACCAAACATTTGCTTATTCCTTCCTCCTTTTCTCACTGTTTCTAATAATGATAAATTCAATATTTCTGCATTTTGGACTGTTGGTCAGGTAAACCTTGAGCTCTGTGAACTTGTGATTGGAAGTTTTGAAATTTTATGGATAAACAGTTTGAAAAACTATTAAATACATAAATTGACAATGAAAATAATCATTAGTTGTAACTCTACCTAAAGCCTTTTTTTTTTTTTTTGCCTTTTCTAACACTGAAGGTTGTTTAACTACGTCCTTCAAATGTATATGTATAATAAAACCTGCTTAGCATTGCAGTGATGCTGGCTGTGTGTGTACAGTAGTGAAACGTAAGAAACATCACACAGGATTCCTTCTGTCTCTTTCTTCACTTTCCTCGTGTAAAGTGCAACATCGGCTGTGACACATCGACCAGCCTCTCAGCAGGTCAGCGTCCGGCTTCAATACAGCCACATCACAACAGGCCAATTCTTCGACGGGATACACTTCCTACCTTTTGTGCCCAAAGGTCACGGCTATCTCTCCACTGTGGACCACTCAGATCAGATGACAGCCACAACGACGTGAACGTCTTTGTTCACAAACATTCTCCGAGGACCGACCTTCTGCAGGGCTCACCTGATTCGCTGTTTCCTATCCATGCACAAAACTAAACTCTATCTGTGTGTGTGTGTGTGTGTGTCATCAAGGCCTTGTGATCAGGAGTGATAGGCACTCATCAGTCAAACAGCCGTGTGCTATTGCAGCAGACTGAAGGATTTTCTTCTCACTGATGCACAATATTGGACTTGAGTTAATCAATCTGTCAGTTCTTCTGCTTGACTACACATGTGATGAGTGCGGCGATGGTTTGGATTTATTGAGTGAAGAAGGGTTTTTACTGAAGGATGGGATCTATGGACTGAATGCCTCAGTAGCTTTGTCAACACGCAGAGACACCAAAGTGGGAAAATCACACCGCCTACCAGCTCAGGGCTGGTAAATTTTGTGTTGGTGACGCTGCTGAGGGTGTCGACTCTGCCATCCTCTTGGCAGCTAAAAAACAGTGTTAAATAGTCGTCTTCTGTTTAAAAATAATCAAACTAAATGGTTAAGTAATGGATGCTTCTGTCAAATAGTGGAAGCTATACCGACCATCTCGTCTTATGGGTGAAAATGTGACAGCACTGGTACTGCTGACAAATGCTTCAACTAGAAGTAAAAAGAAAACTGACCACATATGGAGCTATATGGATTAGAGCCACAACGATCAGTTGATAAATCGATTAGTCCATCACAGTATAGACAATGAATCGGAAACAGTTTTGATTAGAGATTATCTGCAAAAATCTGAATTTTATTGCTTTTCTTAGTCTTAAATTATAGTGAATTCCATATAACTGAGTTTTGGACAGACAAAATAAGACATATGAAGATATAACCTTGTGCTGTAGGATATTAGGATGTGCATGTTTCAGTGTTTTATGGTGTTTTATAGACCAAACAATTAATATATTAATTAAGAAGCAGATAAATAGGTTGACTGTAATAATCATTAGTTGCAGCCCTAGCGGTTGATGTCAAGGACCCACAAATTCATACACAGCAGATACACAGACCTGTGTTTGATAAGATGTAGTCTCAGGGATCCCTGTCTGATAAGATTTAATTAGTCCATAACTGTCTTTAGTGTAGATTGGCAGATTAACAGTGAACAGTTTGACTCAACTCTCTCACTGCGTTAACTTCTAGTTAGGGCTGCTCAGAATGCTCCAGTGACTTGGTGTTGCACTCTCATGAAGTCAAGAGACAGACAAAATCGATGCAGCAGAAACCAAGATATCCTGTCTTTTGGTTAAAGTTATGCTCCAAAAATTCAGAATCCAACATTTCCTATAATGCAATCTTTCATCATCTTTCATTAGGCGGTCACTGTCTGGAAAACAGTCCTTCCTTTTAAATTCCACACGTGCAGTTTGTAACACAGGATTCCTGTTATAAATAAGAAGCCTCTAAGCCTCTAATTCTCTGAGATTTTCCACAGCCAGAGTAGCGCTCATGTAACATATAAACATGTAATTCTAGAAACATTGTCCCAGTTACTCTACAGACCTCCCACTTGGAGCTATTTTCTACTAAAGAAATAGCACCTATTCAAATTGTTGATTGTAGACTACAATTCCAATTTAAAGTATCCAAAAATCACGTGATCAACCATCGCTACTCCACAACTTTACATAGTGAAAGCTAGGTTTTTCAGCTCGTTCATGAGATATTTAATAGAGAAATTAATGTTTTTGTTCATCACAGGTCACTCATTCGCTTGAATTTCTCCCACAGGGGATCAATAAAGGAACATCTTATCTTATGCCAAAGAGCACATATACATCAACCAGACTCAAAACTCAACCATGAAAGAAATGTCACTGCAATTCGTCACCGCCCAGCCATCCATTTTCTATAATCACTACGTGATCTATTCACAGCTACATGGACCAGAGCCTACACATATGTTTGCATGAATAAGAATTGCATTTTGTAAGCACACATGACTCATAATTCTTAACAGTATCATTTCAAAAGATTTTTTTTTCCAGATGGTGGCTCAGTTTGAAAGAAACTTCCCAGGCTCTGATCTTAGAATCGTTAAGGTCATTAACAAGCTGACTTCTGCTGCCGAGCTATTATCGGGATCTTCTTCTTAGGCCAACGTAAAACAGAAACAGCGGCTCCTGCAGCAGCTAGCTGATTTTAGGTCAGTGGAAACATAATTCAGTCTTTGTTCTTTTGTTTGTTATAGGTCTCAAAACAGACCCAGTTTTCCAGTAAAATAAAAAAAAACATAATCTAGTCCTAAGCCTATAGAGCTGGATGCTGGTAAATAATCAAATATCACAATATCATATATCAATATTATATTACTGATGACAGTTTATGGGTGACTGCTACTTTTAGAGATTAAACAATTGTTTAGTCAACTGACAGAAAAAAGTATTTTGATAATAAATTATTATTATTATTTTTCAAGCTAAAATTATATACAGCTTCTCAATTGTAAGTATGTAATGTATGCGGTTGTAACTTGTACTATTTCTTAGTCTCATGTGGTCTACAATTTTATATTGTTGCTTAATTTGTCTGATCAAGAGTCCAAAACTGTATTTAAAGATGCCACCTTGACTTTAGGAAATTGTGATGGCATGTGGAAAAAAACACCTTACAAGGATAGATAGATAGATAGATAGATAGATAGATAGATAGATAGATAGATAGATAGATAGATTAGCAGCTTACATTTGAGAAGGTGGAACCAGATATTACTGGTGTCTGATTAAATGAAAACGGACTATGTCTGACTATTTCCTACGTATCGACTAATCAATAAATCGACTCTATCAGCTCTATTATTGATAGATATATTCTATTTTATTTTTATTCTATAATTTCTTAATGCTTTAGCAATGGTGTCTTGTCATTCCAATAAAGGGAACTGAATAAAAATTTAATTACTCTGATTGACACATCAGAAATTAGCATGAATAAATATATAAAATATATATTAGGGCTGACCACACTACAGGAGTCTCATGGGCCCGTTGCAGAATCCAGAAATTACTCCTCCCTCTCTCCCAACCTGTTTCTTTGTATCTCCATCAGTTTACCCCTCTAGTGTTACAGTAGAAAGGAGTAGAGGGGTTGCTGCTTCAGTAGTAAAACTGCCACAATCTGAGCCAAACACACTGCTTCAGTCTTCAGTCTCCACTCCACACGCAAAATTCAATACAATTACAATATTACATTATCACAAGGCATGAAAAGTGTCTATTTGCTGTGATAAAAACATAGATTCCCACAGATCTGCATGTGGCAGCTCTATCAGAGCTGTGACAGTACAGTGCAGACATGTCAACTCTGACCTCCATCTGGAGATCACCCAAACCTGCTGCCAGTGCTGGATTTCTCTCCAGCTCCCCATTTAGGTCCCTATATTATCACTTAGCTTCCACTACTGCAATTCAAAGAGAAAAGTGACCCCTAAAAATCTGCATTTCAGGCTCAAATAAGTGATATTAAACTGTATTTTTGCAATACAACCGAGCGCGAACAGACTTTCTGGCGCGTTTACTCTCCACTACATCCATCACCCGTAGAGACGGACAGTTACTACATGTCAAATATCAGATTATTGAACAATTTCACACATATGGGAATGTCCTTTGTATCTCTAACAGCAGCAGACCGTGTGGGAAACCAGCAGCAGTCGCTACTCACCTACAAGAAACCGTGAGTTCAACTTTGGTGGCAGGTATCGCAGCGGTGAAAGGGTCTGCGTCCCCAATACACGCCATATTCATCGAGCTGCTGCTTGGCCGATCACAAATCGCCCCGTATCCTGCGCCTTAACGGCGGCATGAGAGGAACCGATGGGGGAGAAGAGATGGAGATACAACAGGAAGCCTTGCAATGAGGAGAAGAGAAGCCGTTTTGTTTCTGTAAGCGCGAAGCAGCAGAGAGAGAAACGCAGACTCGGAGCTGCAGCGCGCCGGAGTCGCGTCTCTGTGCGCCTCGGTGCTCCGGAGGAGAGAGGACGGTGTGAAGGGGAGGGAACACACACACATACACTAACACACACAAACACACACACATACACTAACACACACACACAGACACAGGCACAAAGTGGGAGTGTATAGTATTTATCAACTTGTAAGGACCAAATTACTTTACAAACATTGGCCTAAAAGATCATTTCTTCTTCCTCTTTAGAAATTAGATTAAGGATTTAGTTCAGGTTTGGGTTTTGGAGATGAGATTATTTGGGGCCGATAAGGGGTTAAATGGTCATGTGTAGTTTGTTTTATGGTTGGGCTGTGGAATTATGAGTTAAAATCAACTGAAATAATTGATTAAAGGTCCAGTGTGTAATTTATTGTCAGAAATGGCATATAATGTTATAGGTACATTTTCTTTAGTATTACCTGAAAATAAGAATCGTTGTGTTTTCTTTTCCTTAGAACGAGCCGTTTTTAGCTACAGAGTGGGCGGCCATGTTGAACCGCCATGTTTCTCCAGTGGCTCAGAATGGATAAACCAAACTCTGGCTCTGATTGGGCGTTAGCGTTTTTCCTGAGTTTTGTGGCCACCATAGTTTCTCCAGAACATTTGGAAAGCGGTAATTCAGCAGCAAGCAGCAAGCAGTATTCAGTAGGTTGGCTAGATGCCACTAAATCCTACACACTGGACCTTTAACCTGTTTCCTAAGTTTCCAATTAGCCGGTGGGCGGGCGGCCATCTTTGTTTTGATTTGAAACGGACGCAACTTAAGAAAAGGTTAGGAATATTTTTTTTATCATTCAGCAGACAGACTATTTTTCTGGAAACACATTCAGATGAAGAAATGACAAATGTGTTTTCTCATTTTTTTTCAAACACCGCTGGACCATGTTGAGAGCTGCACCAATGTGAAAGGAGTTTGTTCCGTATGAGCTAAACAAGTTATTAAATGAGTTATATTGTCACGTACATAACTTTTAGGTGTGTAGTCTTTTAAATTAGGTATTTTTCCAGTCTTAGATTTTACAAGTCTTAGGTTTTACAACAAACTGCAACTTTCTTGACTTGTAAAATTATCCTTTATTTTGACAAACATCACATGTGTAATTCATGGCACAACTCAAACAGGATGGCACTAGGCTGTATGAAAAGTCAGAGGTCCACCAAGGTTATTACAGGTCATCCTTTGGGGAACATGAATATCTGTAGCAAAGTTAAAATTATGTTGTTGTTTCTTATGTTTGGTGAGAAATTTCACACATTTCACCCTGAATCAGAAATTTCAACCTGCTGTTGGCGCTGGAGGAAAGGTCAGGGGATCCCCACAATCAGTAGGCTTCATACACTGGAAGTCATGAATGTCTTTATAAAATGTCATGACAGTCCATCCAACAATTGTTGAGATATGTCAGACTGAACCAAAGTGGTGGACCAATCAAAAGAATGACATTGCCGCTAGCTTTCCAACAAAAACACTTAAATTCAGGATCCTGTAAATACATATAAAAAAAGTTAAAAACTGGTCCAGAATGCAACTTCTACTAGTGTGATGAAACTTGAAGCCACCAGTGCTCATACACTGAGAATAGACTTGTGGACAGTGACTTGAAGTCGAAATGAACACATCTTCATAGATTCTCCACTTTTTAATATGGTAGAAGGAGTAGATGGCTTTTTAAAGTTTTTAATGTGGAAATTATACTTCTTTTTTTTACAGGAAAAAACATGTCAAATACGCATGAAAGAATAATGTGAGTGTGAATGTTTGTATTTTCGGATGGTATGTAGATAGACATCTGCTCCCTAGAGGGTTACGTTTTTGGTTCAGTGTTACATTTAGGGTTAAGTTAAGGTATAAGGAATGGGTTTGGGCTTGTGGTAAACCTCCAAAGAACTCATTTAAGTCAATACAGTGTCTTTAAGTGCTCCCCTTCTGTGAGCGGGCTGATCAGGTTGTTGATCAATAAACTTATCGATTACTTGGCTGGGAGCTGAGATTCAAGCATTTTAAAACTTACATTTACAGCTGTGTTGAAACAACTTCATTTTCCTTTTCATGTAATTGAGACTTTGTTATTTTTTCCCCTGTTAATTCAGCAGGTTACGAGAGGTGAAGAGGCCTTGTGTTGTTGCAATTATATTATCTCTGTTCCCAGCAGGAGTTTGACAATTACTGTTTATAAGATGAGCTGTTCTGTTATTTAATTACTTGTTTGCACTAATGTTATGAGCTCCTCTAATCATGTGGACGAGGCTGAATTATCCAAAAGCTAATTTTCTTCACAACCACCCTTTAAAATATTAAGGAAATTCAGATGGAAAATAGCACAGAAAACGGAAAGTTGGCTTCCCCTCCATTAAAATTTAAAGTCTTGTTCACATTAGAGCCAACTGACTTATCCATGTGGGTGGGTGAAAATGCAATTATCTGTGTTTGAAGTATAATTGGAAAGCAATGAACCTAACAGTGTGACTCAAATATACTAACATAATTTAAGGAACAATGTTAATTTTGAAATGATTAAAGACGTGCAGTGTCTCAAAATGAGACTGAAAACACCTACAGTAGCTGATCAGGGTCATCAACTCAATACAAAACAACGGTAATTATGGATTAATTATGCATTATTACTATAGTGTGTAAATAAAACACACTTTATCCACTGCCCACATGGAGTGAGAACTGTAAAAAAAATTGTGTCACATGAGCAGAAGGCCAGTCAGGGTTCGGCCAAGTTGTGACTGGACAGAAAAGTGTCACAGAAGCCAGATGACAAAGACCACCTGAGCAAAACAAACTCAATTAACCAGTCCAGCATGAAACTGAGAGCTAAATATGGGAATATGTGTGTCAGCTCCAGTTAGCCTGGAAAAAATGACAGAAAGTTCATCCTGCGGGTCAACACCTGTTTTTCATGTGTTTTCTGTGAGGTGATGTTCCAGCCACCGATCGAAATGTAGCTTTTCAGTATCCTGTGACAGTCCTATAGAGAGCAGTGGTTCCCAACCCTTTTGTACACATGTTGTATCTGCCACTAAGTGATTTTCCTGTCGCTGACTGTTTAATTTGAATTATTTCTAGAGACCTAAAAGGTAAAACTCTATGATATTACCCCAAAACCAAGAGGCTTAAGTCAGCTATGTTAGCGGCTTTGTGAGACTGTGGTGTTATAAGCTAAATGCTATGCCAGCATTCTAACATGCTGATGTTTAGCATTATACCTGCTACACGTTTGCCATGTTCGCCATCTTACTTTAGCGTATGAGCATGCTAACATTTGCTAATTAGCCTTAAACATAAACTGCAGCTAAGGCTGATGGGAGTGCTATTAGTTCTGAAGGTATTTGGCTTTGACTGAAGATTTTAACTTGATGTTGCCGTTCAGGGGATCACCATGGGTATTACAAATTATGCTGACGGGATCCTGTGTGTGTACAAAATATCGAGGCAATCCATCTCATAGTTGTTGAGAGATATAAGTCTGGACCAAGTGGGGGCCGACAGATGGACAGAGCCATCCCTAGAGTCATGTCGCCCGTTAAAATAGTTTAAAAAAACAAGAAAAGTCAGACTTGTCTTTTTTGATATTTTTTTTCTCCTGTTAATCATCCTGC
This sequence comes from Morone saxatilis, assembly GCF_004916995.1. Classification (NCBI taxonomy): domain Eukaryota; kingdom Metazoa; phylum Chordata; class Actinopteri; family Moronidae; genus Morone; species Morone saxatilis. The sequence continues at coordinate 7,513,589 of NW_023339762.1, read as the reverse complement.
CATTAAGCCTTTCCATCCTGTATTTTATATTTTGGTCATGGAGCAGAAACCACAGTCTTTCTGTATTAGTATTAAATCATTTCTCTGAGTCACATTTTGTGTGAAGGAACTGAATGTGACAATTTTAGTGTAATTTTCTGGCTAAAATTATGTCTACTTACACTACAGCCTCCTCATTTCTACCTGAATTCAGCACCTAGCAATGTGTACAACGTAAAAAACGACTTCAAGATGATCTAACTTGAAGACATTAGGAAAAAATAAATAAAATATGGAGGACTACGGATAATTAATTTGTCTTCTGGTGTTGCTGTCCTGTGGCTACATTAGAGACTCTTTTTCCTCTTTGGGACTTTTATCCAGGTAAAAACACAGAGAAAACGAGCATCAAGAGTGTTGGAAGCACCTTGCTTGCGAAAATATATAAAAAAATATCTGCTGTTTCTGATTTTTTATGCCAGGAACACAGACATTTGAGTGAGAAAACTCTCAGCTTCACACATTTAATTTTTGCAGATTGCAGTTGTTGACAAGTACACTGTGTTTTGGATCAGGTCTGTTAGGCTTTTAGGAAAGAAAAGTTAATCATCATCAGCATGTAATAAAAAAAACAACCACAGCTGTACTGACTCTATATCAGAACAGGGGAAATTAGGGACAACCTTGGTTAAACTCCATGCACCAAAATGGAGGGTTTGATTTGTTTGTAGGATCTTGAGAGAACGTTTATGTTTTATAACTTGTACAGTAAGATAACATTAACATAACAGTAACATTGTGATGGAACTTTTGTGTCATCATCTTCATCAAGTTCATCGAACACTTTGGTTGAGAATGAAACATCACAACAACTACATGACTCTGGAGATCATCTGACTTTTCGTCTGGCACCACAATGAGGCTGAGTGAGTTTTGATTGTAATGTCTCAACAAATATTGGATGGATTGCCATTTTACAGACATTCTTGTCAAGATAAATTGTGACGCTGACTTTGATTTATGATCAAATACCCAAAGAATTAATGACATTCTCATCATCCTCAACTGTAATTTGTCTTATATAGTATGATGTAACCAGGAAAGAGCCTTACTGAGATTAGTCTCAGTTATTAGCATTTAGCTCAAAGCGCTGCTGTATGAGTATGGCCTTACAGAGCAACTAGCATGGCTGTCCTAAGTCTTCAATCTGTTTTACTTTGCTGGGAGCAATCACATGGCGTTATACGATGGATCTAAATTATCTCAACCTTTATTAAGTACAAGTGCAATATTAGCTTCACACAGCAGCTGAGGGAGTGATTCAGATAAAGTGTTGGATCATTTGTAATAAGAAAGCGGCTAATGATTTAGAGAAGGCTTTGTCAATCTCCTCAGTGTAGTTGCATGACAAATGAGCTTTATTATTGGGGAACTTTTATCACCGCTTGTACTTCCTCCAAGGTAATTTCATAGTCTTCCCTGGCTTATGAATGGAGATCTATATTGGTTATAAAATTATTCATGATTTCAGGATCACGCTTTGATTAAGACAATGTTTAAAAATCTTCGAAAACTTTATTAAATATCACTTGTTAAGATTCATTCTTTAATATTGCATCTGAAGTTTGAGTCGAGCGACTCCAATCAAAATACTTGCATGACTTGATGAATTTGGGTTTAATCCCATAAATTGTAAAATAGTTTTTTTGCTGCCCGTGTGTCTGAACAGAATTGTATTATATTCATGCCTCAGTGCCACAAATAGATTTCAAATTATCAGAGTGTGAAGCAGTTCAGACTGCTCCTAATTACTGTCTCCTCAATCTCCTTTTCTCTCAATTTGCCAGAGAGAGACATAGTCTTGCTGTGATAGATGTATAAAGTTTTTCTATAATGTACTAACATCCTCAAACCTGCCCGACCCACCGGTGGATTCATTATTACAAACTTACGCTGTGCAGCTGAGCATCGTTCAAACCAGCAGAACCTTTTTTTTTTTAAATTCTAGTTAAGTACCCAAACTTAAAAGATACTAATTATATCAAGCTAGAATTATGTATAAAATGATTATTTGATTTGATGCAGTGGTGTCAAAATATGGTTTAGTGTATAATAAGTCAGAAAACTTTTCACCTCTCTTGTATTTATGCAATGTCTTGTGAAGTTTGTTTCCAATTCAAGAGGTAAATGAGGGAAATGCAAGATTAAGGGGTTACATGATTATTTTTTTTTTTTATTTTTCATTTTCTCTTTTGCAACTGGTAACACAACAGAAAGACATGACAAGAATGTCTTTCAGACCTAAAACAATAATAATGAAATAGTGAAACATCAGTGCTGATCAAAGCTTTTTCTGACACGTTAATGAACGTTCTGTATGACAGGAACCCACCATCAGTAAACATCACCTGGTGTGATTTTACATTGTTCAGTGTAAAAGGGTCTTTTAAAACTAGTTTGTGCTGAGGCTGGTCAAAATCTCTCTCTAAGGGGCGGAGATCTGCTCAGCAATAAGCAGCAGGGCTGGAGTGAAAATGTGCACATCTCTGCATCTTGTGAAACAGCTGGTTGTGCTGTTTTTTAATAAGGATTAATAGACTTACATCAAAGAAAGAGGCTACTGACCAATGAATGCATGAGAGGTTTGTGAAAAAGTCAGCAAGAGTAGCAGTAATGGCGGTGGCTTTGTTAAACAAGATGTGTATAGTGGTGATAGGAGTTATTTAAAGACTTGATTTGGTGTTCAGAATCATTGTCGTGGACCCCTGTGACAAAGTCTAAAGTACTTCTGAAGTGTTCTGGGTCAAATAAACCCAAGATAACCTCAGTGACATCCACACACACTCGTCAGCGCGGTAACATTCACATCGGGTGGCCGGTGATTGGTTCTGCCTGTCAGACAGTCCTGCAGATTTATGACAGCAGTCTCTGATGGCCTCCCGAGCTGTTCATTAGGCATCTGAACAAAGTCTGAACAAAGTCTCTGGATGAGTGTTCTCACTGATTGCGGCAACACCACATCTATGTGTTAGACACTGATGTTGATCAAATTGGTCATTTTTTATTTACATAGCCCAAAACCTGGGCTTTACAGTCTGTACGTGTATTCTTAGACCCATGTTCTGATAAGGGAAAACTCCTACCAAAAAGCCCTTTAATAGGGAAAAAAAAGGAAGAACTTCAGAAAGAGCAACAGCTGTGTAATGTTGTACAGCATAACTTGTAAGTTATGTTGCTACGTTCACACTGCAAGCCTTAAGCTTTTCTGGTGTTTAATTTGCACGTCAATATATTTTTTTTAAACTGTTGTTTTTGTTGTGAATAGTTTGACACAGAATACAATTACTCAGCAAGAAAGTGAAGTAACTTTTTTCCAAATCGAGGTCGTTTTTTCTGAGCTTTCATAGCGAATAGGGGCATCAACCAATCACATTGTACAGAACAGACGTCACGTCACAACTCATGGTGGGCCTGTTGATTGTTTGTTTCTCATCACCCTGTATTACATGGAAAAGGATACCAAAATTAAAAAGACAATGTAACAACAGTGAGATGGGATGGCAATTGTTCCCTCTGCACAGACTGCTATGTGGGATTTACTGACAGGGAACTGAAGCTGTTATATCCATCTGTGCTCTCTTCAAAGCCCACAGAAACTAATTGGCTGGCCTGCTTGGTCCGCGGTAAATGTGTGTGGATTGAATTTTTTATTTTGATATTTGCAAATTGTGACATATGCAACAAATTGTTTTGCGACATTCACAGGTAAGTACTTTGAGTATTTATATATAAGGGTGTAGGAGAAACTGGGGTGGCCAAGATATGTCTATGCGAGAAAAAGAAATGCGCACAACCCTATTTGGAGCCAGTGTTCAGTTTTGTCAGTTCTAGGCTACTGTAGAATATGGTAGTTCAACATGGCGGCCTCCATGAAAGGCGACCTGCAGCGCCTGTAGATAAAAACAGCTC
>NW_023339762.1:7499075-7509541 GCF_004916995.1 Morone saxatilis | reverse complement strand
TACACTAATGAAAACATGAATATTATATTCCATTTCTGCCAATAGATCCTCCTCAATGTTACACACTGGACCTTTAAAACAAAACTATGAAACTCTTGCTGAATAAAAGTAAATATATAAAAATAAGTGTTAAAAGTGGAAAACAGTACACTGGATTAAACATCAGTGTGATGATTTCAAACACACACCTTAACCATGTCTTGATCTACATCAGCACCGGAAACATATTCTAAAACATTGTGTTATTGATTTCAGCCATGTGGCCTGGCTCTTAATAAATTACTTCCGATACGGATTATGTAGAATTTCCCAGAACTTGACTGGAAGGCAAACATCACTGAAGAAGTTAATTACTGTGCAGATGAAATATATTCGACTGGGTGTAGTTGTATGTAATGAACTGCAGGCAACACACACCACACTACGGAGGACCACATCAATATCAAAGTGATCAATACTCATTTTCAAACACCAGTCATTCTGCATCAAGACATATTAAATGTATTGAATGCAAGTTTTTGTTAAACAGGTTTTAGGTCCCCTGATGGAAAATGTGTTTTGCGTTCTTCAATAACGTATGTGCTCTTTTTACCGGCTTCTAACATGGAATTACTGACCAGCACTGAATACCGCTCTGGACACAGCTGTGGGAAGCACCTCAACGCCAAGGCAAGTTTGGCTGCTAAAAAGGAAAAGAGTCTCAAGCCAAAAGCTGTCACAGAAGCTGGAACTTTCTGATACAGTCTCAGATATTACTCTTTGAAGAGAAGCTTAGCTGACTGGATTGTTCTGCCTGCCCGCCAATAATTGCATGAACCTCACGGGAGCATGCAGAGCTAAAGTGATCTGTAGAAATAAAATTGCAGTGAGGATGCATTATTTGGCAGATGTGCAAATTTATTAACTGTCGAGATTTGCATCCACCCATTTTCTCAGCATAGATAAGGGTTAGATGTAGGAAATTCTCAATGTCGAGTCAAAGCATCCCAACATATGAGCTGGTAACAGTGTTTGTTTTTCCATAGATATATATAGGTATACATACACTTTGCAGTGTGCAAACTAAAACACTAACAATGTGTTTGTTATTTAAAAAGAGAAGCATAACTTGGACTAAATGTGTAGGAACTGGGGTAGATATATGGATACATAAGGTTTCCAGTGATGGGCCCAGATATAGTTTATTACATTTTCTTTTTACTCTTTCTTTCTTCTTTCTTTCACTTAAATTGGAATAAAAGTAATGCAATATTATATCATTATAGTATGCATTGTTATGTCTTGTGTCTATTAGCCATTGCATGAATGCAAGTCTAGAAGGCAACTTTTTGCTAAAGTAAAGACAAATATGTGTCGGAGATGTACAGAGATGGGAGATAGCTAAAATATAATCAAAACTAGCCTGAACAAAATGTATCAACATAATTATTAATTCAAATGGAGATGATACAATATATCCGCGTTAGTGAAGTCTGGACTGGGTTGAGTTGGTATTATTGGGTCTATGGTACGAGGAATGTATCACACATAAAAAATACCACTGAAAACTGAACTCAGCAACAGTCCAAAATAATATAGCAGAAATATTGCTAGTAAAATAGTTTTAGTTACTATTTTTGTTGTAAGTTGTAATTACAGTAATCAAGATGTAATTTGTACAGTAACTAAAGTTACACATGTTTTTTGATCTTTGCCTGTAATATTGTCAGTGAGGCTGGATTACCAACCGGGCAAAGCCTCCAGGCTCCAGACCCTCAGGGTTCAGCTCCATCTTCATTATGTCAGCTGGTCTATAATGGTAATAAATTGAAAACTTGTTGGGAAGATACAGCACTAATACTAACAACTATAATGACAATGTCTTGTAGAGTGTGCCAGAGACAACATTTAAATGGTGTAAAGGACGACAGCTCATTTTTGCCCCGGGGCCTCCCACTGCGTTAATCAGGGGATTGTCAGTGGAAGAATCTAGATAGGCTATTATATGGTTTCCCTTATTAGCCAAAGGCCTAAAATGTCAGTGAAAGTATTTTTGGTTGACAGCTCTGATTACACTGTTCCTGGTCAGTGCTGTAGGTGCAGCTACTGCCACCTTGTGGTCATTTTTACCACCTCAAACATCTGACAGCAATACCGCTTTCCTCACTTTGGTTTCTTTACCCACAGCACACAGATATGAAAAGGAAACAGAGCAGGAGATTAAACCAAAGAACTCAGAGGTGTTAGAAGAGTTAATTTCCCCCAGGGATTATAAAAGTATTTCTGATTCTGAGGTTGTGTGGGCACATAAATGCTAATCATTTGCACATCTTCTGGTCATTGTATTACACTGGGTTATAAACCATTTATTAAATGTGTGTAAACTGCTTGTAAATGCTAAATAGGGGGATTTAAAGTTAAATTATGAATAACAAATGACGCATTTAACTGTAGATATTAGTATGAAGTAACCACCCTGTGGATATAGTAACAGCAGTCTTTAAATGACTGATAGAATGAAAAAAAACACAGTTGTTTTTGACAGATGGCATTTATTCCCACCAGGCATCTGACATTAGAATCGCTACAGAGTCCGCCATTTGAGAATGGCTACTAAAACTCCAGAGGGGGAACGCCCAGGATATGTGGAACAGGGACAGCATAACAAAGACAAACAAAACAAAGAAAAAAAACTAACCATAGGCCACTACACATAACCTGCAACCTCCTTGGAGGAAAAGCTCTGTCAAAAGCTTTAATACTGCTCGTGAATCTTCTGCCAATCCTGGTCCTCTCGGCTCTCGTGTGAGACTACGTTCAGATCGGTGGTCCCACAAAACTAACATTCAGTCCGATTTTTTTTAAAATACATTGTTTACATACATTGGATATGTGATCGAATAATGCCTACAACTGCTGTTTCACCCAACATTCAAAAGTGACAGCACACAAACAGACAGATCGGTTACATCAGGGAGACCACGAGGGGAGACCACGAGAGTCTCCAGGAAGGCCCCGCAAGCATCAGAACAGGGAGACAGACGTCAGTCGACGTGATTAGGCTCACAACACGGGCAGAGTCTGAAGGCCTCTCCTCTCCAAAAACAAAAAGATACTAGTACACATATATACATACACATTGTCTGTACTGAGCGGACCTCACCCAGAGTCCATAACAAGAAGCCCTCTTATAGGGGTTGAAGGTGATCACACAACTTAGCAGCATGGGAGTTCGACGACAACTCAGTAGTGTAGGTTTAGTGAGTGCTAACTGCGACGTAAAGAGTGAACATAGGTTTTTACATGAGATGAAACATGGACAAGTGTAGAATACAAACGCTGAACCTGCTCACATTTAAGAAGGATTAAGTGTATCAAAGACCCATTGTGTCGGTTTTCACAAGTGCTCAAGAGTTAAAGGAATAGTTTAACATTTCTGAAAATACGCTAATTTGCTTTCTGCCAAAAAGTTACATGAGAAGATCGATACCAGCTACAGCAAGCAGCCGTTTAGCTTAGCTTAGCAAAAGGTAAAAAAAGAGAGGTAACAAAATCTGCCAAGCAGCAGCTAATCAACTCTGTGCTACTTTTTCTAATTCATATAAAAATGTGTAAGAATAAAACTGGGACTGAAAGACCCCGAAAAAATAGTCCCTCACATAATCCCCTGTAAAACAACAAGTTTGAACCAATTTAACCCTTTTTTATTATATTTTAAACATATAACTTGTTAACTAGTAAGGCTATGGAGGCTCTGCTTCCAGTCTTTATGCTAAGCTAAGCTAACTAAATGCTAGCTGTAGTCTCATATTCAACAAATATATCATCAAAATCACAGCAAGAAAGCAAATAAACATATTTTCCTAAATGTTGAACTTTTGCTTTCAGTGGAACTGTTACTGTTATTTTCACGAGTGCAGTGCAGGACAGCAAAGACGACAAGTTTGCACAATTTTGGTCGCTGATCTTAAACAGCTGCAGAAATTGAGGAGGGAGGAGCACAAAAGCAAGAAGGGGAAGTTAAGGGGAGCGGTGATTTGTCTTTTTCACAAACAGTAAAGCCACTTTTGTTATTTTGGGGGGAGGGAGCGCGGGGACACTGGTTCTGCTTCGAGTGCAGAGGAACAATCTCAACAATCCCAAGAGAGCAGAGCACTGGGTTGTGAAGACCAGCTAACAACCCGTTAGCTCTGCCGCCTTTTTCTCCTCTGACACTCAACGTTCTGTCTATTTATCTCTGATCTAACAAAACACACTGCTACCCTATTTGTGTGTAATTGAGTGCCTGCAGGTGTACTTTATCCTGACACAGCACTGAACACAGCTGAGCAGCAATTTCTATGAGTGTGTTTGTTGTGTTCAACTCTTGAACTAAAGTCTTGTTAGTACAAGTTCCTATCATGGTCAACAGTGACGTATCGTTTACAGCGCAAAAGAGAAAAGGTTTATGCTGCAAAGAGTCATTAACAATGCGGTAAACTACAACTGATTAGCATGACTCTCTGAGCATACAGAGTCTAAGAAAAGAATGAGTGTGAATTACTTTCTGTTGAGATGAGATTAAATCCTGTTGGCTCAGTCATAAAGGTTACATGGCATAGAAGGTATGTGTTTTAGGAGTCAGCATTGGGCTTGAGAAGTTAGGGGTCAAAGTGCAGGGCAGCAGCATCAAAAGATGCTGTTAGCGTCCTTCCAAAGTCAAACCCAGCAGTCGAGGATTTAGTTACTGGCCACTTCATCCGCATTGTCAACCGCCTCTAGGGTGCTGTCTAGTCCACCACGTGCACGCCAGATCTTCACAGTCCGATCACTGGAAGACAGGAAGATGAAACAGTAAGATTTTGGCCTTTGATTTACAAATTTATTCAAAAACTCTCTATTGTTATTTTTGTAACTGTGAAGCACTTTGTAACCCTGGTTATATGATTTACTTACATATGCTATACAGTATATTTGGCTAGATTATGTTTGGGTTTTACTTTGAGGAAGAGAATATATTTAAGAGAAATGAAAAGAAAGCTTCTCAGGTTGCCACGTTCTACTGAAACTGAAAACCTGACAGCACTGACAAAGCAGTGATCAATATGTATGTATTCAACCTCCTGACCCTTACCAGAGTCAAGGATGGATCCTCTGATTGAGGATCACTAGGTTCATTTTTCTCTCTTTTCATTGACAGCCAATACTACTGATGTACTATATGCTCTCAGTTGCTGCTTTACATTGCAATTTAGGAACACACCATCCAAGCTGCAGTGATTGATTTGATGCTTTTAACAGAGAACACAAAAAAAAAAAAAATCTGTAAATCTGAGCAGAATCTTCCATAATAAAATAGCAAGGGACTATAAACAGACTGTAGGGAAGAGAAAGGCTTATAAGCCTCAGTTGATGTTGGTGTGTGTCAGATGTGGATCTGTGGATCAATCTACCAAGGACATATCTGTGCAGCATATGATCTAAGTCAATGAACAAATTTAGTGTATAGAAAAGAGTCCAAGAGTCGTAACATTTCTCCTAAAACTAGCTAAAGCCAAAGCAGGGACTTAGGAACATAGAGACATAGACAGTGTGTGTTTGGTTGGGATGAGACTCACTCGGAGGCGGTGAACAGGTGGCTGCTGTTGGTAGAGATGCTGTTGATGGGGCTCTCATGACCCTTCAGCTCCCCCAGAGTCCCCAGTGTGTCCGTGTGCCACAGCTTGAGCACCCCACCTCTGCAGCCGCTCAGCAGGGCCGGGGACCCCGGGACAACACCCAGTGCACAAACCCAGTCACGGTGGGCGTTCGGGACTTGCTGTTGGAGAGAAAAATCGATGGTTTCAATTTACTGTCATCTCTAAATATTTATTAGAAGCTTTTCATAAATGACTGACAGTTTCTCCCTCTTTCTCTCTTTCATCTCACTCATCCAGTACCTGCAGCAAGTCTTTGCGGTCCAGGTCCCACTTCTTGATGCCGTTGTCTCGAGAGCCGCTGAACAAAATGTCTCCCTGGACCACCAGTGACTCGATACCGTCGTAATGTGGAGGTTCAAAGTTGTGCGTTGGGCTGATGCTACCCAGAGAGCCTTCGGTCACATCAAACAGCTGCAACAACCAGAACACTGCACGTTATGATGTGTTACACTGCTTTGTTATGGCTTTTACTGTGAAATCTAAAGCTACAGCCACTCTTCATTTTGCATGCTTAATCTCACATGCTTGAGTAACTTTCACTGTCCTTATTTTGTAATGAATACATTTAATGAAGGCTTGAATCATTTAATACATTATAATAATATGTCTAATCTTTTGATTTCTTGAGCTGGACTCACAGGAACATTATGCTAATCCCAGAGCATGTGCTGGGGTAAATAGAAGATACAAAGAGGCACAGGAAACGCACCTTGATGTAGTGGTCCTTGGACCCGGTGATCACCAGGTCTTGGTTGTTTCCAGACCGATCCACAGTCAGACACATCACTGGACCGAGGTGACCAGTAAGTTTCCCTGTGGATGCAAATCTGACAAAGAGAGAAAATATAAATGCACGCTCACGCTCAGTCAATAATTTCACTCCCAGACTCAGAGTTCAGAGCTTTAAATCCCACTGCATACTGATATTTCAATCAGCCAAACTGCTCATCAACTGAGCTTTTATTTTCTAAGAGGAACAAAGAGGCAATTCATCTAAACATATACTAGCTGGCTGTCAATGATGGATGACAGCTTCAGATTGGATACCTGTCATGTGTCACACTGAATCGGATCATTCAAGTATGCAGCGAAAAGAAATTGGGCTTTGAATTAACTCAGTGTGTTATGCCTCTGAAAACGCTGCAGTGGTATCAGAATGAACAAAGTAAAAATGCAGAGAATCATTGCCAGCATTGTTTCAGGAACGACTGAATCTGAATACACAATACAAAGATATAAAGTTTGATTTTATAAATATTTTGACTTCAAAAAACAAAATCAACAATATATAGTAGGAAATTAGGCAACTGTTCAGTGTAATGTTACACAGAGTAATTTCCAAGTAACAATTATGTTCTTTAATGGAACAAATCATTAGCAATGATTAAATTACTATATACTTATTATACAACAGATCTTGAATTTCAAACATAATAAATGGTAAAAATACCAAAGGTTTACAAATTTTCCATGTACATTTAGCCTTTAATCTTAAAGTACATTTAAGAACACAAAATGACATTTGAACCTTAAATGTTCATGACAACCAAAAATTTTGATCAAGGGATAACCAAACTCAGTTCAGGATAATGACTAAATCTACAAAACTTCATGACAATCCATTATTAAGATATTTTACTAAAGATCAAAGTGTCATCCCTAAAACCACAGCACTAGATTGGCAAAAACATCAAACACAAGATCAGTTGTCAAAAGCCCAAATGGTCAATATGCAGTGTAACCGTCTGAACTATTCCTAGTTATATAAATGTAACTCCTCTGCTTACCTTCGCAGATCCCAGACTCTGACTGAGTTTCCAGCAGCGGCGTATAGAACCGTCCCGTTGGGGTTGAGAGCGATCTGATTGATCTGGTTCTCCCCGGCTGGGATGGTGACAGTCCGACTGGTGTTAGACGCACAGACATCCCCGACATTAACCTGACCAGAGGACCTAAAGACATATGTATGGAACATTTATGAATCTGCATCAAGTAATCAGGGGTCTAGGAAAACTTATTTCCAGGTGATTACACACTAATGAAAAGTTATCAATATTATCTTCCATTTCTGCAAAGAGATCCTCATCAGTATTACACGCTGGATTTCAATTTCAACTTTAATAGATAGCGCTCCTTCTGCAACATTTCCCGCAAGGTCGTGGACAAAAGGCATTTCCGACTGCAGCCTGAAATGCACTGAGACGGCCACACTCACGTTAGTATTCGGATGCACTTGGCTGAGTCCCGGATGTCCCAGACTTTGATGTAGGAGGTGGAGACGGTGAAGACCAAACTGGAGCTGTAGCGGACTGACACCACGTTGTTGGGGTGACCGGCCAGGGACATTATCTCCTGACCCGTCACTAGATTCCACACCTTACAGGTCCGGTCTGCAGGAGAACACACAGTAAATCTCTATCACCATTTATTACGCATTTAGAAACACAAGAAGCATGCTGAGGATGTCAAAACTGGAGCAACAGTAACAGAAGCTCTATGGGGATAAATGAGCTCTTCAATCTAGTTGATTGCCAATATCTCAATTTATTATCATAAAAGGCTCCTTCACCATAAGAGTTTTACTGTATGTACAATGTCATTTTATTTCATCACCTCATTTATCCACATACCATGCACTTGACAATATTAATTAATCTCTGTCAGGTTTTATTTGCTTGTTAACAGCATAACAAAATGTAATAAATTACCAGTGACGCAACAAGCAGACATGTGAAGAATACTGATGAGAGAGAGACTGTTCTGTGCTCCCCTTTGTATTTTTCCTTACTTTTGCTCCTATTTACTCTCTCTCTGCTCCTCATTGGGAATTAATTAGTTGGCGGCCCTGGATGCATATTTAGGGAGGCTTCAAAAGCAAACCCAAACAAAACAGCCTGCTGATCCCATCAGATTTAGCTTCTTTTGCTCCTTATTTTTGTGTTTCATTCTTTGAGGATGGAGGTCAGGTTTTCAGTTCTCTGTTTCTTAGTTTCTTAGTTTAGTTACAATGTTTTCGAGTTTAGAGGAGGAGGCTCCGGGTCCTATGGGTGGCTGCACCAGTCTGTAAAATGTAATCCTTTTGCTTTAAAACTAGTTATCAGGTAATTTGTCCTCTTTATATGTAGCTGACCACAAATGGTTGAGCCATTATGTGTTATTTTTGTGGCCGTCAGAGACAAATTAGAGTAAGGATGTGAAAAGAGGGAGGAGGACTGGTGGTATTAACCTTTGGATCCAGTGAAGAGAAGGTCATCAGTGGAGTCGACACAGAGAACAGCTTTACTGTGTCCCTCTGCCACGTGGACGCACTGTAACGTGGATGACCGACTGCTCTTTGTGGCTGGCACCGGGTTAATGATGCCCCTGTAGAACACACATATCATTATCATTAAGTGCAGAATGGACATAACGCTGTCTTGTAAGAGAAGCACATATCTTAATCATACCCACACAACCAGAGTCATGCAGAGCATGCAGCTCTTGTCGCTGATTAGCACGATGCTGCAAACTAAAAATAGAAAGAGATGACAGTAACAGTCCAAAGAAAAATGAGGAGACAGCTGTGAACAGAGTCACCATTACTGTGCTGAAGAAAATAAAAGCCTAGAATCCAAAATACCCCTGCACCTTCAGGAGCTCCTCCAGCCCATAATACTGTACATAAAAACACAGATGGAGACAAAGACAGATGATCATTGGAAACCAGCGGTGCCACATCATCAGGGACCACAAGTCCAATAGGATCACAGAAATCCAGATCGATCACTAATTGGCTGGTTGTGTTGACAAATTGGCATCTGATAGTGTAATTGTACAATCACTACTCTCTAACGGTTGTAGCTATCAGTATCAGTGGAGCAGCAGGATGAGCTCATGGTGTACCACGGATCCAGACGTCGATATTTAGGAGTTGTGAATGTATGAACTTTAAAAAGGCCTTTTGTGTGCCGAATAAAGGCTCAGTGAAGTGAAAAAAGGCTAATGAAAAGAGCATTATCGAGGGTTTCAGGCTCAATGGAAGTAATAGGCTTAAAGAGATGACACTGTTGGTTTTATTGTAATTATTTATTGATTCCAGACAAGATATCCATTCATTGTTTAACCACATTAACCATTCATGTCTGGTTAATCAAGTGTTTTGTGCAAGGACACCACATCAGTGGGTGATGAAACTCCCGGCAGGTTACACTACAAACACACTAAAAGTCTTGTCTACGCAAACAGTGTAAGTCATGATGAGAAAAAGGTGTCCACACCATGTGTGTCTGTTTCAGAGTCACCCTTGCCCTGTACACCAAAGGTGATTGAAAAACAAAAAAGTTGTACTTGGCTGGATCGGAGAGAGAAGGGGAAACAGAGCGAAGGAAGCGGGTGGAGGACAGGTGGAGGCATCTATCCATCCTGGAGGGGAACAGAGTATCTGATATTCCTGAGATCTGATAAGCTGCTGGCGTAAACACTATTTACTTCTTATTCTTATCAGGTTTCTTATTTTTTCTTGATCATTCCTTTTTGGGTACAATTTAACTTTTTTCTGTCAAAATCGTGTTAGTTTTGTTCTCTTTTATTTGAGTGTCAGAATTTAATTTCACTTTACAATATACACCGATCAACCATAACATTATGACCACTGACTGGTGAAGTGAATCATTGGGTGAAGTTGAACATTTTGTCCTCAAGTTGATGATGTGTTAGAAGCAGGGAAAATGGGCAGCCTGAGGATTTGAGCGACTTTGACCCAGTCGTGTAGCCATCACAATGTGGCCCTTGTCAGAGTGTCTCCAGAACTGCAGCTCTTGTGGGCTGTTC
>NW_023339762.1:7463451-7499052 GCF_004916995.1 Morone saxatilis | reverse complement strand
TGCTCCAAGGAAGGAAAAGCGGTAAACCGTTGACGGGGTCATGGACCACCAGTGTGGTCATAATGTTATGGCTGATTGGTGCATGCACTATATATTGCCCTCACAAATACCCACAATGGGATGAAAATGGTGTCCATGGCAGACTACTTTTTGCCAAAAATCCCACAATGCAATGCTTTAAAGGACCAGTGTGTAGGATTTAGTAGCATGTAACTGTTTAGTTAGAGATAGCAACTCTGGTGTTTCAAACACACCTTCCAAGCACAAAGGAGAAACTAAGATGGGACAAAAAACGTGAATGCCCTTATCCAGAGCTGCTGTTTGGTTTGTGGACTTTGTTGATGGTGCAAAATGATTAGTGTCCAAAATCACAATGTACTACCAAGTAGTAAACTATGTACTAGTTTATGAACTGTACTATAAACTGTGTTTATTATTAGCTGGTGTGTTATCAGGAAATCAAATCCAGAGAGAATACAATAAGTGGACAACGGTCTAGATCGGAGCTATTTGAAGAAGTGTCCTGAGATAACTTTTGTTATGAATTTGCACTATACAAGTCAAATTGAATTGAAAATAAAAAACAAAACAAACATTTACTGTTGATTTACTGCCGCTGGCAAATGTGGAAAACAAATCTTTAGACCAACAAAATGACCATAAATAATGTGCATTTAATGGGCCACGCAATACCAATACCAAGCTATACCAGTAGTCTGGTCTAGAGTGCCACTTTGTACTGACATTCTGTGTGTTTCTAAACTTAAATGACTTAGACTAGAAAAAAACAAAATGATAACAATACTAGCAATACTACTACCTTGAGAAAGCTACTGATTTTATTATAACACTGCAACATTACACTCCAAAATCAATGTATGTACTTCTACAGATCTATGCCTCAGTAACAGGAGCTATCTACTGTAATTTAGGAAATGAGGCATTGGCTAGCATTTGGCAAAATTACAGATTTTGGGGTGCAATGTTCCCACTCATCCTTAACATCTCTCCTCAACTCTAATCTGACTCTCTGGCAGGCTTGTGTCAATTTTACTTATCTCTGGTTCTTACTCATCCTGCAGGATGTTTGCAGTACGCCCCAGATACCCTGTCATGCGGCTAAACACATCGATGTGGTTACTGGGACGAGCGGTAGGGGAGAGAGGAAGTGGTGTGCTGCTTTTCAGGCTCCTGATGACAGTGCTGGGAAGGAAGACAGTAGGGCTGCCAATTAAGCTGCAGCATAATTAATGTGTGTGCTAAGCTGTTTACACACTACTGGCAGGAGTGTGGGAGGACTGCATGAGGACAGAAGGGAGACGCATATGCTGTGTTCACGTCATACAGGAGCAACTTTCAGGACAGCTTGATGGGAAAGTGTTTCAGACTCATCTGAAGACATGATGAAGACATTACTGAGGTGTTCTGTGCAATGAGGTTTACTAGGTTCATCAGTCTGTGGCTTTACAACCTGTCCAACATACAACACCCTCTATCCTGACCCCACTTTAATGTTGTCAAGCTACAGCATTTGTTTCGGATTTGGTTTGATTTTTCATATGAAAATGATATCAAGAAAAGTAATAGTAACATAATGCACCTTATAAGTATCTTCTATCAGCAGCTAATGAAAGCCAAGGTAGCGTGAGGCTAATGAGAACACAACAGGAACCAACAGTGTTGGATGTTGGAAAAATAAAAACACTACTTCGATTTTTGTCCTTAAAAAATGTCACATCCAGCCTGAGGGTGGTGGAACAGTAAATGCTATGTTGTAGCCTAAAGGGTTCCTTTAAGGGGGTGTCCTGGTAGCTTAGTGGTCACACACCACACATCCCTGGTTCAATTGTTATTTCCTCCTCTTTCCTCAACATTCCTGTCCGTCTCTACTATCTGCTATCCATAATGGCTAACATTCAAAACAAAAAAAACAATCCTTACAAGAGGATTTAGGTTTAATCCACTGTATCAGTGCAATCACAAAACACCATGTAATAAAAATAATTCATTTCTCAAACCAGTGATGGAAAAGCTCACTCATACTCAAAGGTTTTGAAGAGCCATGTGAATGTAAAGTAAACGTTGCTTCAAGTAGAGCACAGAGGTAAATGTGTTTCATTCCCATAAAAAGTTTAAAAAATATTAAAACTCACTGAAGTAACTATTCTCAATATTATCATTGACACCAACATTTGATCTGAATTCTAGTACTATATATTTTGAGACAGGATGACAGGCACTACAAAGTTTTTTAAGCATGTAAATACTAGTTGCGTCCATCTTATTCACTTTAACTGACGAGACAAAGAAAGAGACAGGACTGTGATTTCCTCAGTACATAAAATGTGTATCAGTAGATCAGCAGCAGAGAGACTGATTAGCAAGTTGAACACTGAATTTGAGTGAATAAGGAAACATCTCCATTATGACTCAATTAAGAGCAATAATATCCAAGTTAGGTCGGAACAAAATAACTTTAAATTCAGCGTAGAACTTGGCAGGTCAAACACCAGGCACAGAGCATTTCTGATTAAGTTGAGACCACATGCTTCTTCAGAGCAGGAAACCGAGAAGAAGAGTATTAGTGGAGTTGAAGTAAAGTTATTTCGCTTTTTTCGGCTTTTCAGCCACAATGCCGGCAACAAGCTCTTACTGTTTAATCTCCTTGACCTTTGCCCTGTCGGTCGCTGCTTGTGCCTTGTCATAGGTCTTCCTGCGAGAGAGCGGGGAAGGCTCCGGAGCTCGCTTTTCCACCCCTGACGAAGTTCTGGAGCCAGAACTGATCATTCAGTTTCATAGTTATCCAAAAACAACACAAAGAAGAACAATAAAACAACAGAAGGATGTGAAACCAACATAAAATAATGGCAACTATGAAGAGATGAACATGCAGTACACACAGAAACACAGTTACCTGATATTTAAAGTCCCAAAACAGTGGTGGTTCTTCTCCAAGCTCATATGTAACTACTGAGGAAACTGTGTAGATTTGGTGCTACACTATAGTATAATTCTATTACTTTATTTGCTGATGGATCACTGAGTCAAGAGGCTGTTTTTTTACTACATACAAATCAATGTGCACTTACAGTAGGTTTGAAGCATGGCCTTTCACAAGCCAGGTAAAGCGGTCTGGTTAGTATTTTTGCTTTCAGTGTGTGACTAAGCTGTAATCGGGAATTAGAAAGGCACTTTTTGCAGGGGGCAGTAATAAATAAGCCATACAAATGTTAATAGCGGCTCCTCTCTACATGCTTTACTTCAAAGGACTCATCAGTTGGCAGACGGTATGGCCATTTGATGTAAGGATGCTCATGAATAATGTGAAACAAAATCAAATACAGCAGAGGATGTCGCAGCAACATCAAACATGCAGGAAGGAAGTAGTAATTATTGTGTTAGCAAAAGAGTGCTGGGCCTGGACTTACATGCTGCCCATTTTAGAGGAAAAGCCAGGGGAGAGAGCTGTGTAGTCCCTGACTGATGAGCCTGACGAGTCCATGTCTCCTCCCCCTTCCGGTGTTTCAGCCAACGGCAGCATCGGACTGGAGAAGTCTGCAGTGGGTGCATCAGGGGCGGAGTCACTGTTTGCATATAGCAGCTCCATCTGAGTGGTGGTCCTCCTACGAGCCTGTACAGCACAGATAAGTCAAAATTAACACAGGAAGTAATTGGGGAAATAACAGTGTAGGCTAAGACTGAGGCATAAAAATAATAGACATATAATACCTTATTTCTGGTTTTGGTTTCTCCACAGAGTTTTATGAGATCTGATGCCAAGGTGCTGGAGCAAATACAAAAGTTTTATTTGCAAGTATTAGGAAACATATAGCCATTTGTAAAAACACGCTTAAGTACAAATAACAACAGCAACATAACATAAACTTACTTTCCCTCTGCAGAAGGGCTCTGGGCAGACTCATCACTGCTGCTGTCGTCCCCATTTTCTGCCAAATGACATAAATGAATAATATTAGAGCTGAGAGAAAACCGACTTGGCTGATAAGACTGAGATGATTGCTTTTGACTTCATAAAAAGGTTCTTAGCAAGTACACCTTGCATAATTTATCTTTTTGCTCACTTTCACTATAGGGTGAAGCAATGTTCCTTACTTTTTTTTTTAAATGGCTGCGCAAAATGGATAGAAAAGATGAACAAGTGAAGCAGATGAGGACAATGTCAGCGCAGCGCCATGCTGTTTTGTTGACAAACAGAAACTTGGTCCTCACGGAGCTCAATGGGATCGATGGATCGAAAAAGGGGAGAGGTCAGAGAGCAGTCAGCTGGGGGAGGGTTATAAAGAAAGATGTGTGGGCAAGTTGGGGCAAAGGTAAAAGACCTGATATTAGACAACAAGGTGGAGGAGTCTGAGGAAGCATTAGTCCAGTGCTCCCGTTGGTGTCAGCTGACCTACAGGGTCGGACAGAGCTAAGGTATCCATGTTGTATGGTCCCTGTGGAAGGGTCTGGGGTTAGCAGGGTGCTAAAGCATGGAGGCTGTAGCACATGGTGAGCTAGGAGGAGGAGGAGGAGGTAGAGTGTATCCAGATGAGGGGAAGGGAGAGGTCAGCAGACAGATGGAGGGAAGCCTGGTTGCATTGCACCTCATGCACCTGTTCATTTTATGTTTCGTTAGTTGTCAAAGTGCAAAGGGAAGGAACCATGCATTTATAACACAGATAAGAGTCTATTATGGTTTCACTTACCAGCAGGGATGTTACCTAGCTCTGTAAAAACATAAGAAAACAAAAAAAGAAAACGTGGGGGAACAGAAAAAAGGCAATGCACAAATCAAAAACACAGTCCCCCGAAATTCTAAAAAAAGGAACAAAAGAAAATAAAGTGCAGCTACTGTAAATAGAGCATCCTGCTGGACAGAGGCTGGTAAAAATAAATGTACAATACAAAACGTTACAGATATGTTGTTTTAAACTCTGCAACCAATAAAACATCATTTTTTTTAGGAATTTGTATTTTAGGAATATGATCTTTGTACCAGATTTTAACAGTGGAATTTAGAATCTGTTGTATAATAATTAGGCCAGCTTCTATTCAGCAGAAGGCAACAGGCAAGAGCATGTCAATAGGACCAATCATGCAGCTGACCAGCTACCCAGCCCACTTCTTGAAAAGCCAAATGCTAGGCAACAGATGGGTGGAAAGACATATTTAATGGCAAATTTTACACTTTTAAACAGAACTGACTCTTGTAAGAAAAACATCACCATCATCATCTACTCTACTTGTTGTGATATTAATGATACTTCCAGGAGGTGGGCTGGGTTAAATTAGGGGTCTGGTCCGTGTTTCGGGTCCTCATCTCCACTTCTATCTCAACCCCAACAAATGCTGTTGTTACCTTGCAGTGCGTTCCCCAGCAGCGCATCAAGCTCCGGGTTGAACTCGGCCTTCTCCTTCAGCATGTGAAAGAGCAGCTGGTTCTGTGTGGCGCTGGTGATTTCTGTCTGCTTCAGCCTGCCCTCCATCACCTTCACTTGAGACTCCCTCTGGGCTGCCTGGAGACCCTAAGCAGGTCAGATCGCAGACATTACACAATGTTTATAGTGTTATTCACTCCCAAATTCACACCCACATCTTGCCATATGGCAAACTAACTGCATGTGTAACTACATATCTTTGTATATGTATGTGCTGTATCTTTAGTAAAAGCAATAGCAATGGTACAAAAAAAAAACACTTTAATTTCTTCTTTATGATAAAAAAAATATTTTATTGGCAAATGTAGCAAGACTAGACAATGTATCAGGAACCAGGTATACTAAGGGGCGTCCTTATAATGTAAATGTGATAGATTTAACCGAATGGCAATTTACTGCAGTCCCTGACCAGGTTGATGTTCAGAAGTAAAATGGCCTGATTTAGGGAAGAGAGGTGTTGATATGTACCTAAGAAGTTGTAAAACAGCCATAAGCACAGACAGTTATTATTATGCCTGGTACCTTGTTGATAGCCATTGACATGAAGTGATCCAACAGAAAGCGAGCTTCTGTCAGGGTGCATGAACCAACAACAGCAGAGACGTCCACTGTGTCGCCTTCCTCCTGGAAAAAAAACCCAGTGTGAATGCATACAGCTAAAAGGATTTCTGTGAGAAACTAAATTCTCTGAAACTCTACATTTCTCAGTGACTACCTGCTAAGAAGACTTCACATAAAACCTCGGTCAATTAGAAACTCCAGCTGTTTAAAGTTCAAATGCGTAATGAGATAAGGCTCATTGACATTCTCCATCTATTTTACTGAATCCATCTTTTTAACCAGCCAGTAAACCAAAATATATTTTTAGGCCTTCTCACCTTGGTTTCCTCCATCTGCATGATGTTGGCCTGACAGTCTGCGATGCTGTCATTGATGTAGTCAATGTTGGCTGTCAATGCATCCACTTCTTCATTAAGAGGAAGCATTGCCTTCTCTGCCTCTGGCCCCTCCCTGACCAACCGGTCCCTCTTCCTGATGACCTTCTCTTTACGCTTGGTCAGCTCCTCTCGTTGCTATGGAGGTACAAACACGATGACTAAACAGATTTCATCCCATCGAGTTATTTCTATGTGTGTAAATGTTGCTGCAGACGTACAAGAAAGGGACAAAGCCACGATCTTGAGGTTATTTTTAAAAAAAGGAAAACACAACGTAAACGATTCCCTCATGCCAAAGTTATGCCAGTTTTTTTTTTTTTGTTTTGTTGCCCACTGATGATAATGAACAAGATGACATAGCAGTAATTAAAACCTTAAAGACATCATTTGTCCCAAAAAAAGCCCCAAAACCACCCCTGACTGGCTTCATAGGCTGGAAATATCACAGACATCTATTAGACTCATGTCAGACCATTTTGATTCAGCAGAGAAATTAATGGACAATTACTGGCAACTGAATATACGTAACTACTATTTGGGCATTTGACTGTACAGGAAAAATAAAATCAAACATAAACAGCAGAATACCTAATATGAATATGTCTGTTTCGTGTATTACTATTCTAAAAGTATATTGTGGTTGTATTTACACTTTATACAGTATGTCCTGTATACAGTAGAGTCACGTTTCTTACACTCTCAGACTAGTCACTTGACAGTATTGATGTTGAGGGTGGCAGAGGTTTAACCCTTTCTAACCCTTTGTTCACAGGTATTTCCTGCTGCTCTCAAGCTAATAACATTCTGGTCATTATCCTTCTTTATTTCTGTAATTAATGTTACAGTAACATAAATATAACAACAACATGCTGCTTTAGCTTTACCTTAAGGAGGCGGTTCATGTCGGCCTCCATGTTGGAGATGGTCATCCTCTGCATGATGACATCAGAGATCCGGCGCTCCAGAGACTGCCATTTATTCCGTGCGACTCTGGTGGAGTAAACGCCAACTGTACGCCTGTAGGAAAACCTGCACACACAATATAATGTATAATGTCAATAATGTGACTGATTTAATTAGAGGATTTAACAATTTTAAGCACATTCAGGGATGATGTAAATTAGCTCATGAACATGTTCCAGAGCTGGTCAACAGATTGCTGATGCAAAATTATGTACTGAAATACAACGTAATAATGGCAAAACAACCATGTGCAAACAGAGATTTATGTGGCCTTTCCAGGGTTTGACTTATGATAGTGCAGGTGTCTTCCTTACGAACATGCAACACCATGTGCAGTATTTTAATAGCCTATTTTGGTTTTAAGAAAATTTATATTATAGTCAGCATAACATAACATATACCACATCTAAATCTATATACCTATTTTTAGTAAACTTTCCTTCTTGCCACTCTGGAAACATGAATGTGCAATGAAAACAGCTGTACACACACAGACACTCACCGAGTGCCATTGGGAGCAGCGTTGCCGGACGAGTACATGCGTCCAGATGGAGGTCTGTGGGGAGAGTCCTGGACTGGTTCTGGGAGATTGACCTTCCTGATGACCTTACCTGAGGTTGGCCTGGCTTGCCTCCTCAGAGCCGTCACCTGACACACACACGGCAAACAGAAAAGTAAAAACTAAAAGCACACCAAATGCAATTCTGCATATATTATGTATTGGTACAATCCATTCTCTCAGTACAAACATTCTTTTCTGCTGCTGCTCACCTCCTCTGTCTTTCTTCTCAGAATAAGCTCCTGTTGCCTTTTCTGAGCCTCCAGTAACTTCAGCTGGTGCTGAAACACAACAGTTAAATGATGACATTGAAACTCATGGTACAGCCTGATTAAGATGTAATTATAGCACTGAAGAACACTAACCTCTTGCTTGCGCTGGTCTTTCTTTAAGGAAGCAATTTCTCTGTTCCTGCGAGACTCGTTCATCCTGTTTTTCTCCTGCTGCTCCTTCATCTGCTTCATGAGACGGACCTGGAACAATCAAATCAAACATATTTATATTATATCAATAAATATCAAGAACATGTCAATGTTTGTGTGGGAGATAAATAAGTGATTTAATTTAACAAGTTAATAAGTAAATTGATAAAAATGTCAGCTTATAAACATTTGATTTAATTAATGTTGACTCTAGCATGATATTCTGTAAAAGGGAACACTGTGAAATAATGTCAATGTCTATTTAAGAGAAATTAGGCTTTGTTAGATTTGTTGGTTTTTATTTAGTTGAGTACTCCTGTAAGAAGATAAAAAATAAAAATACTTGTTTTATCCTTTTTTACCCTTTACTTCCTGTATAAGTTTTTTCCCTCTCAAGTGAATGAGTTAAGGCAAGGCATTCGATGAGCTTTAAACCCCCCATAATTCGGTTGTGAAAGTTCTCATAAGATTTGCGAAATATTATGAATATATTATTTATTGCTTAGTGGAGCATTTCTTGAACCCTGACACTTTATCTACATCCTTTGAAATGCTGTTTGTTGACTACTGTCAATTTTATATTAGTCCCAATGGAAGTAAATCCTTCCAAATACACTTAACTCTATACTTAACATAATATGCAGCAGGTAACACAGGTAAAACACTTATCAAAAAAAGACAAAGCAGTCAGAGAGACCTCAAATGTCCACCAGTATTATCGTACATATTATCACAGACAAACAATTATACCTTTGTCTTCTTCATTTCCGCCACATCCATCTGAAGCTTCTTCAGTTGTTTCTCGTACTGTGATTGGTTCTTCAGCAGGCGGGCATGCTCCTTCTGAGCTGAGTGGAGCTTCTGCAGCTCCTTGTTCATGACGCTCAGCTTCTTCTCATATTCAGCCTTGATTTTACGAGCCTTGTCCTCTGTGCCGCTTTCTACTGAAGCTGAAAGTATGCAACAAAAAATGTATGGAAAACTGATCATATCCATCCATAAAATGAAATGAATACAACAATGGCTGACAAAAGTTTATATGGCACAAAACACAATTGCTTTTACTTGGAAGAGAACTGCGTTGCAAATACATATACGTTTTCATCTAATGGTTTATACAGTCAGAACACTTGATCTTCAGTTGTCAGAAAGCTAAAACAGTCCTTAATGCTTTTAAAATCTAATTTGCATCAGAGAATGCGTTGATCAATTAGTGCTGATAAACATAAATGGTCAGGCTGCTGGCAGACAGCATTCACTGCTGACTCTCTGAAGTACATACAGTCTGCAGTGCTTTTTCTTTACTAAAAAACAAAAACTAAGATCAAATGTGTGGGGTAAGAAATAAATTCTTTCAAATACAAGCAAGGCAAGCAAGAA
Source organism: Morone saxatilis (assembly GCF_004916995.1). NCBI lineage: Eukaryota > Metazoa > Chordata > Actinopteri > Moronidae > Morone > Morone saxatilis. Next base: position 7,489,352 of record NW_023339762.1, on the reverse strand, counting down.
CTAAAATATACTCTTCTTTAAGACTGAAATAAACACATCAAAAGCACTGACATTAAAAGCCAAAGCCACAGTTTCATCCAAACTGCCTGACCATGAGTGGATAAACGATGCACAGTGTTGTAGTACAATGCAATACTCTTTCAACTGAGCGATACATGACTCCCCTGTCTGGTGTCCTTGTCTTACTCATATTTTGGAGGACACGGTCCCTCTCCAGCTGGGTGTCCTTGATTTTGCACTGCAGCATCATCAGCTTCTGCTCGTACTGCTGTTTGAGTGTGTGCAGACGCCGCTGGCTGTTCTCCAGCTCGTCAATCAGCTTCTGCTTGATGGCGATCTCACAGGTGATGTTGGCTAGATCGGCCTGAAAGTTCTCTGTTGGACACACATGATCAGATTCAGTATTCACAGCCACAGTGATAGTCATTTTATAGGATTTTACATTTTATAGTATAAATGTTACAAAAAGAAGACAAGTGTCCTGATGGCTCATGTGCCTAAATGTGAGTGAACACAACAGCCACAGTCATCGCTCCTTATTTGGCATTTAGCAGTCAGTCTTGTATCTTTAATGTATCTTGGGTGAAATGATCACTCGTGGTCAGCTCTAAATGTAGGCGTGAAAAGTCCCAAAATAAGAGTTTATGTGTTGCTGGTGGATTTGTGTAAAACAGGACTGTCAATGATTGAACAGCTCCCCCTTGTGGAGAATCAGCATGCCGTTAAGGTGAATGGGTGAGAGGGACCAGACGCTGTCCCTCACCTTTTTCATCAGACTCTGAGTCAGAATCATCTGAGCTCTCCTCCACATCCATCTCCTCTTCATCCTCCTCCTCCTCCTCTTCTCCTTCCTCATGATCACTGCCTTCCTGGACATCCTACAAGATAATGTAATTTGAAGGGACTCCTTAATATATTTCGATGCCGATTTAATTTAAAGATAAAACAAGAGGCTTTCAATCGTACCATTTCTGCGTCCTCGTTGACTCGCTCTGTCATTTCCTTCTCTGTGCCCTTTTCTTGCTCATTGTCAGGAACTTCTTCTTTGTTGGCACTGAAAGATTGAGACAGAGTTAAGAATCAAACACATCATTTATCATGTTTACTGAGTAGAACACATGGTGCACATGGTACACCTCCACAGGTACTGTAACACACATGTAAGCAAGAAAGATATGTCTAACTAAATGTCTGTGCATTGTAAAGACAATGTTTCATTTTTTTTAGTTGGCACAGCTTACGTTTAGTAAATTACATAATGTACAGTTCTCACCAATGAATTACACTTTCTTTTTGGCAAACAAGCTTTTTGACGGACTTTGCCACTGTGTAGCAACAAAGCTTAAAATGTTAAGGACTTAATTCACTGTGATATGTTTGTAAACACATTTTTTATGAGAAAATGCTTTGTTTACAATTTACCATAAAACATATACAGGGAGCCTTAAGCGATATCTTGTGACATGTGGAACTATAAAGCTGAACACAGACGATGCTGCTCCGTTTAATGAGCTTGTTTGAGGAAAAGACAGCATATTTTTTTACAAAGGAAGAGAGGCATCTCATCAGAGTCTGAACAAAACCAGGAAAAGCCAAAAACAAACAAACAAACAAACAAACAAAAAAAAACATGGAAGGAATATGCAGAGCAAAACAAAATTAATTTGTGAAATCCATGAAGCAGATCTGTTGGATAAATATTTTATCCAAACACAGAGGGTTAGCAGTGTTTATGTGGTGTTTGCATCCGCATAAAGTGACCAAAACAAAAAGAAAGATTAACACAGGAAAGCAAAAAGAGGAATTAAATAAATATTAAATACAGTTAAGGCTGAATAACAGTCTGTCATAAATGAAAGAAGATACATATTCCTTCTGTGAAATCAACCTTAAGGCACATTCAAAACACATTTTAGGAAGTTTCAAACCTTCAGCACTAATAATCTGAATGGACGAATGTTTTAATAAAAGCAAAAAAAGTGTTATGAGCCTTGGCCTTGAAAATTTCATAATATTACACATAAAAACATAAAAAAGATGCAATAGAAAGCAAGGATGTAGCGTGATTTGTCAATGAATGAGTTCAGGGATTTACACAGAAGACCAAAAGAGAGATAAAGGCTTAGTTTATGGAGGGAAGTGCTTCTATGATAGCAAGTCTCACTCCAGCTGGGGGAATACCTGCCCAAAATAAATAAAAAGTAAAATAATATGCTGAATTAGGGGAAGCAAAGGAAGGGAATGGCAACAGGAGGGTGGAAGCTCTGACAAACCTGGCGTCCTCAACCTCTTCCACCACCTCCTCCCTTTCCTCCCTCTCTCTCTCCTCCAACAGCTGCTGGAGTCTTCAGGGAGGGGTGAAGGGTCAAACGAGAGAAGGAAGCAAGAGATGAACGAAGGAAGGAAGAATGGAGGGAAGAATGGTCAGAGAAAGCTCTGCACTGAAAATCCCACCTTTTATCCCCACTAAAGTGCCCCACAGCACAACTCTGATCATTTTCAACCTGGAGCCTCTGATCAGTCTCCAGTGCTTCCCATCAGGAATTCCTCCTTGCAGTGAATATTAATCACATTACAAATATAACATTTGCATGTTATTAATTGTTTCATGTCTATAACTGAAGTAAACAAAAATGCACATAAATCATTTAAGCATAATTTAGCCCAAGTATCCCAAGTTTAAAAATCATGACTAAAGATCCATAGACCTTTAAATATGCATGTTCCAAGCTGTTGAACTGTTGCCATATTTCTTATTAAAATGTAAACAAGTCAAACTGACTTCTGGGTGAAGCATTCAGTGATATGCCTTCCTTTGAAAATGAGGACGAAATCACAAAATATGTGCCATTCCAGTTTGAAATGTATGCACACCTGCAACAACACCAAGTGACCAATGACACTGTATGCCTACAACAGTCTTATTACCTTTTCTTTTTCTTTTTTTCTCGTTTCTTCAGTTTCTCCAGGTCTTTTTTGGCGAGTTCAATGATGTCAGAAGTCTCCTTCTCAGGGGCCAGCGTCGTGGAGGAGAAGGAGCCGGGCCCTCCATAGAACGACTGACGATTGGAGGCGCGAGACAGATTCTTCCTCAAGTGCTCATTTACAGCCTCGCTCTCCAGGAGTTTGGCTCTGAAGGTGAAATAAAGGGGCACAGACAGGAGGAGTTTGAAAATGTACCTTCATTTTTATAACTTTTTGTGATATTATGTGGTGCAAAATTTTAAAAAAGGAACCTCAAAGCATATTCCACAACTGCCTCCCTTCACTGTTGCACCTTTTCATGTCTCTCACCGAGGTAAATATTTCTGACTGTTCAATTCCAGCAGTACTCTAAACCAGAAACTGAAGTATGATGCATCTTGTGCTGATGGGGCTGTCAGCACATTTAAAAATGTTACTCTGGTCTCATACCCACTTTTTTGGTAATCAGTGATCAATGTTTAGGAACCATCTTTTATATTTACTATTATTACTATTTACTGCTATTTTACAAGTCATCATATGAGTAATTTGAAAGGTGAAGCCCTTGATTAAGGGTTAAGTACTGTATATCTGTATCTTAACAAGGGATTGTGTTCCAGTTCCATACAACATACTTCATCTAAGGCTTTGAGTATGCATTGCATTCACACCGGAAAAGTAGGAAAGCTGTAACATGTTGTACACTGGACACAAAATTCACACTGGTCTAACAATAAAGTATTAAATCTTTGGAAAAACAGTTGGCAGTAATATTCAATAGTCACTGTTTGACTGTATTGTATTTATGTACTATAACACCTTTCTGTTAAAAGTTTTTGAAAGTTTTAGTATTGGGGCACAGTGAGTTTTCACATAATCTACAGTCAGAGTTGTTTACCTGAGGTCTTCAATCTCTTTGATGTAACTCTGAATCATGTTTCCAATTTCTTCAGTTCCACCTTCACCTGGAAGTGAATCAAGACAATTTTAGATGAGATGTTTTTTATTATAAATGTGCCAATACACAAAATACTTTTTGAGTCTGCAGGCTCCAACCTACCTGCCCTGGTGAGGGCCTGGTTGGCCTGGTCACTGAGCAGCTGGGTGAGCCGCGCCCTCTGGGCATCGATGGTCTCTTGCATGGCCTTCACTCTCACCCTTAGGTTGCTGTTCTCTGTCTGCAGCATGGAGTTCTCGTGGAACATGTCGCTGAAGCTCTCCACACCGTCTTCACCTGCCATGCGTTTACCCTGCAGGGGGGAGGAGGAGGAGGCAATACAGAGGACACCTTGTTACCATTTGACATGAAATATTCCCTGGTTAATCTTTTTATTACATATTTTCAATGCACCCCCTGCCCCTTGAACTCCTCTCGTCTTACTGTCTTGTACTCCATTAACTCCATTTGCAGTCGAGCTATCTCCGTCCTCAGAGCGCTGATCTGCTGGCTGGCCTTGTCCTGGTTCACCATCACCTTGTTCTTGATGTTCCGGGCTCGGTTGGCATACTTCAATGTGTTCAGTGTCTCCATGAAGTCACGGTCAGATGGGCTAATGCACGCAATCATCACTGTTTGGCTGAGACAAGATGAAGTCAGATATTTATTAGTGTTTGGTTCAATTACAAAATTCTGACTGCTCAAGAAAGTACTTTTGCACTGTGAAACTTAATATTCTAATTTTGGTACACTCCTAATGACTTCCAGCTGTGTTAAAAGTTCCAGTTTTTGGGAATATTCTTCCTGTTCCTAACCAATGGATATATAACAATAGTTGGCATGCAATATTGTAATATTATATACTCCCCCCACTGTTTTGCATATGCTTTACTAAGAAATGCTATTGGGTTTTTATTTCTTAATTTATGATGAGATAAGATCATCCAATAAACATTTTAAACTTTATATTGAAGATCCTTTTTATGTTCCTTTATAAAAAAGTATTTGTATTTGAAACCTGACCACCAAGACTTCTGAGTCCAAGAAGTTTACTAACTAAATTACAGATAGTACTTGAGAAAAAATGTGAAACCAGTTGTCCACCAACCTGTTTCCTCCTAATGAGTCCTGTAGCAGTCGGGTGAGTTTGGAGTCTCTGTAAGGCACATGTGAGGCACGTTTGCCTCGGTCACCCAAAGCACTGATTACATTCCCCAGAGCGAGCTGCAGCAACGGAGAGGAATATACAGTGGAAAATACATCTCAAAATATTCTATAAGTAAATAGACCAAATCCTGAAATGTGACAAATAAAATCCTACAAATGATTTACAATACTTAGCATGTGTTCATTACAAAGAACACTGACACTGCAGCAGAAGTTTAATTTAGTCTTTCTGCAATCAACACATCTAAATTCACTGGTTTCAAATAAATGAATTTTGTTTGGTAAAAAAAGAAGAGATCACATTAAAAAGTTCAGTACATCGTGCCAAAATGATTATAGGATTGTCCTTCTGTGCAGTATGTTTCTGTTGCATGGTTGATGACCTATGTGTCCTGAGTGCATGATGGACGTGTATGAAATTCTGCCACTAGATGGCAGTCAAACTCAGTATATAGAATGTCAGTGGCTCTGGCTTCTCTGCGCCACAAAGTGACCTTACTAATCCTGCTGGAGTCGTGCAGAGGACGGAAAAGCTCACCAGTCCACAGTTGATGGAGATGCCCTCTTTGGCTCGATCGCCAGTCGCTCCAGTTCTCTTCAGCCTCTCAGAACCGGCCAGGTCAACAAAGTGAAACTTGGCTGTCAGAGTCTCGTACTCATCCATCTCAGAGTTTCCGTTGGAGACTCTGTTATCAGTCTCAGTTTCTTGCTGTGTGACAATTACAAAAAACAAACACTGTTAGTTACAAAGCATTGTGCTTGTAGTATCCATGTAGTTTTTAAATTAGACTATATACGAACATTGTCAGAGGCACAGACGCGAACTTGGCACAGGTGGATGGTGAAGATGGCGTGGGAGCGAGAGCTCTGGACGTTCATCTGAGTGCTGGCTGTGGTGCGAGACAGAGCCCCCAGCTTCAGGCACTGCATCATCTGAACAGGCAGAGAAAGATCTTCAAATATTAACACACTGGTTGAACTCACTTTGATACAGCGAGGGAACTCCAACATAAAATACTCATAGCGTTCCTAAACAGTTCAGGAATTAATAATACATGAATAATAAATGAATAAAAGCGTATTTGTAAAGGGCTTGTGGTGGCAAAGAGGTTCATGTTCAAGACTATAGATCCATTAATAAAATAAAAAATTCAATCATTCAATATTACATTTCAGAATGAATCCAAATCTGCTTTTAATAATTAGGCAAAAACAGTACCTTTTAACCCTATCGGACCTTTAAAAAGCAATAAAAAAGTTGTTCACCAAAAAAATTAGGCAAAAACATTCACTTAAACAACAATGAAAAATAAGAAAGAAAACAAAAATAAATAAAATATAATGCTGTCTGTCTGAGAACCAGATATCCACTAACAAAGTTGACTGATGAATGTTTGAGCTTGAATTATTATTTGATATTTTAAGTGAATGGCTTGGCCTTCTATATCTGAAAAATCATCCACACACAACGTTGTTGTTATTTGAACAGCGACGAAGTCCTCCTCAAAGGCTCATCTTAGTTCAGTAATCAGGCACTTATGCACCAATAGTCTCTAGAATATATTCAAACTCTACTGCATCAATATTGGCAGGTACAATGGGTGAGACGTTTGTTAAACACACACACACACACTCCTTTACCTCAGCCTCGGAGGACACAGTCCGTGTGGTCACTCCTACTGTGTAGATTCCCCCATTGGCGTCTTCATGGATCTTGATGTGAGATTTCTGCTTCATGTCTCGTGTGGAGTCAAACAGGTCCAGAACTTCCTCATTATAAAGCTATAGGGAGCCACAATAATACAATTACGAGCTAGATACATCACTTAAAGAATATCTGAAGCTATCAAATTCAAAACATTGAACACACAACATTTAGGACCAGTATACATGCTACATAAACCTCTGTATTGTTAATGCAGTTGTTAAAGCGAGTGAGGGCTCCAAAATTAGGATTATAAAATGTGAGGGAGATACGTTTTCTCCTTGTTTATGCCCTTGCTGATCTGCATAATAAAACAGTGAACTGATGATATTCAGCCATTAAGTGTGATACAGTAGTGCTAGAAAAAATATATAAGGGCTAGGTATACTTTTATTAGTAGCAGACAGAAGTATTTAGGAGTTATTGGCCTCAGCCAATCTTCATCATCCACTGTCAATAGCAGTTTTCTCACCGACTACTAAATAAAGCAAAACAGGCAGTAAAATCTTATATTTCTTTGTCCTTTAAAACCCATTAAGACAAGATAATGAAAACCAGACTTAAGCTCTGGCAAGAAAATCTTGGGAAATATAAACCATGCAAAAAGGGTAAAGTTTAAAGAATATGAATAGTAACTGTTGGGGACAGTGTAATATGTGAAATGTAATATTTCTTAGTCACAACTCATCCACCCCTCTGGCTCCAGGTCTTCTCTAGCAGTTTAAACATTGTCACGGTATGATGGACCGGCACAACTGTCTACTCACACCATTCCTGTTAACTCTTTCTGTCCAGACTGAGACACCACCCCCCAACGGCTCCTAACCCCCCGATGACAGCTGCTGCAGTTCAATTGTCAGTGTGGATGTTTTCAAATGATGGAGCGCTGGTGTCGAAGCTTGTTAAACGAGCAGTGTCAACAATATAAGCCTGACCCATGACATCTCTGTAAAGCCTCTCCTAATGGTAGCGAGAGAAAGATTATATTTTGTTAGCTTTATTTAGTTCAACATTTTTAGCTTAAAGAAGCAGATAAAATAAAAAAAATACTATTTATGATCCAGTGAAAGCAGGTGGGTACCTCAAGGAATTGGGCATTTATCTTAAACTCAGGTACAGGGCGTCCCTGTTCCTGGGCGGCCTGTCGGCGCTCCTCGATGCCCTTATAGAGGTGGTGAACGGCACGGGGGATGATACCTAGCTCCTCATCGGCAATGTTGACGTCAAAGCCCGTCCCCATGGTGTAGGTCTTCCCTGAACCCGTCTGGATGGGAGGAGAAAATGTAAAACATCATTGTATATTGAAGCATTAAGACTTCCCCCAGCTGGAACAAAGGGTCTTAGCCCAAACCATGAAAAAGAGCACAATTTAGTACGTCCATATACATTTGGCCATGTAGTGTATTTTGCTTCTGCCGTGTACACACTATGTGTATCAGCTTTTGGACAGACCAACACAAATAAAGAATTATTATTGTTACAGTTCTGATTTACTTGCTAAATGTATGTGTCCATCTATTTTAATGTGATATTCTTAGTCTGAGACTGCACTAGAGTAGCTTTACATGATTCACTCTTCAGAAACATCCTTATTTGTCTTATATTGGCCCTTCAGTTCACCCTGCCATCTCTTTAAGCACTGGGGCAGTGTTGGGCACATTTCTCTAGTACAGCTTTGGACTGCTGGAAGTGTCCGTCAGCAGCAGCTACCAGTAAGCTAATAGCGACAAATAAACAAATAAACTTCCTGAGAGTTCAGGCAGGTCATCAGAGAAAAAACTGAAAATATGCAACTTCCATTCACAATCGAAAAAGCACTTTCTTGCTCAGTTTCTTGTTTAAGATGATACATTTCAGAAACCAAAGTCCTTTTAAAAGAGAAAAAATGGACTCTCCACATCCTTACTGTCTGTATCTGCAACCCACCAGGCAGAGTTCTTGTGACGCAGTCGAGTGGGTCGGTCTAAATCTAGATTAGTCCCTGTAAAGCCACAGAGGCAAGCAGGTCTGACCCAGGCCAACCCAACTGCAGTCTGTGTGAATGTGCTTTCAGAAGTAGGCCAGCAGTGACAGAAGCAGTTACTGGGGAGATATGGGTTAATATGGACACACATTAAAGATGTATAGCTGTCTAAAAGGTGTGTGTGTGTGTGTGCACTTGACTTCGCTTTGAATTGCGTGAGTGCTGCACAGCAGAAGTTATGTCGCCACGGCAACCTAAGCACTAGGGGAGGTGTAGGAGAGGAAGGGGGTTATGAGGCCCAAACTTGCATGTTATTTCCATGTGGTGAATGTGGTGATGAAAACAAAAGGGGGAGGGTGAAGTGGAAGAGAAGGGGGAATAACATTAGCACAGATACTCCAGAAACTTTCCACATACCCCTTGACAACTGCTAAAGTATGCCCTGGTGTACAAGTACCACCGTTTGGGATTCACTGCTCTATTGTCATTCTACAACTGCGACTTTTGGGTAGTCTCATTGCATGTTTATTCATCCTGTAAAATGAATCCCGCCCCCTCAGCTTTTCCTGAGGCCTCCGTTTTTTTTCTTATCCAAATCATGGGTGTTTAGATTGAGAGCATTGTGTAGAGTATGAAGCCCTCTGAGATAAAAATGTGATTTGAGGCTAAACATATGAAAGTTTGTTTCTAGACTTTATTGTAAGCTATGCTAACCACCTCCTTGCTATAGCTTCATACTAAGTGTACAGACGTGAGGGAAGCATTGGTCTTCTCCTCTAACTGTGCAAGAAAGAGAATTGTCAAACTAGTCCTTTAAAACTATGGTCGGACAAATACAAGGTTACAGAGGTTCAAATTCCACAACAGAAGTCTCCTCTGGTCTCCTTTTACCCAAATGTCAACACTCTCCATCCCTCAAACACCCCCTTTCTATTTGTTTCCTCAAACACACAAATGCACAGAGCCCATTTCCCTACATCAGCTATTAAGCACCGTCAGCACTGCAGCTGTGATACTGAGGACAAAGACTCGCCTGTCCGTATGCAAAGACGGTGGCGTTGTAGCCCTCCAAGCAGCCCTCGATCAGCTTCTCGATGGAGGAGGTGTAAATGGAGTCCTGCTGGGAGTCCATGTCGAACATGTAGTCGTAGGTGAAGGCCTTGTCTTTCCCCAGGATCACCTGAGGCTCCCCGGGCATCACATATGTGCAGATGTGACATCCCTCTATCTTCTCCCTGGCCAGCTGAGGACGAATCCTACAGCGAACAGAAGAAAAAACAGATGAGAGGAACATTCTCACTTTATTAGGTATACCTTTAAATCAAATGCCATAGAGTACAACAGATCTGCCACACCTTCTACTTTATTGTTTATTTATTAAGTGTGTGATAAAAAATTTTTTTTTGTGTTTTAAAATAAAAGAGGTTCCTGGCAAGAAAATACGTTTAAACATTATGAAGGATACTTGAAACATATATAAAAAAGGAAACAAATTCCTCAATAATTTTAAATATTTAATCTTCCCTTTTGCTACAAAACAAACTGTCCTTTGTAGGGTCCCATAACTCATTTGCAAGAGCTTATGTTAATATGTTATGTTGATTCAATCTGGGCAAGAAAAATACAGCCCAAAACAATAGAAACTGTTGGCATCACACAGCTGGCATAGGCAGAAAACATCCCCAACACCACCTAATCCACTGAGCCAAAAAAACTGAATCAATAGGAGTTAATAGGAGAAGAATTAAAGTTCTGCAATTAATATATAAGAGTTCAATTAAATAAAAAGGAATAGTGACAAACACACATCAGTAAATAAAAACATAGCAGAAACCTTTGTCCTTACTCTGTCTATATACAGTATAATCAAACGTTCATTATAGTCACTCAGTGAAGTAAAGAAATAAACAAACAGAAACACTAGAAAACACACTGAGGTTTGATGCTCCTTTGGGGATTGCTGCTCAGTGTTGCAGTATTGAACTACAGACAGCCTTCAAAAAGTTATCTTAAGTATTTGTTACTAGAGAAATCCCAAGCCAGTCCTAAGGATCAGTATCGGCGCCAATTCAGCCATATTTTATCATCAGTATGGTCTAAAAAAGTCAATCAAAATCTGATTCTCTGGATTCGCTGAACTCCAACGCTAACTATCATTTACACACCTTATACGTCTACAGCTATTATTTCAGTGTGTCAGATACATGTCAGATACGCACATCTGCAGACACCCAATGTTAAGAAAAACCTGATCGGGACAGCCCTATTTCTTCTTCCACTGCAGAACTCTGTGTTGAGGACCATTTGTTAAGCCATTTGTTGATTTTATAGCCATAAGAAATAACTTCTCAAGAAAACAATATACAGAAACAGCAATATTTATTATCTACATACAACAAAGGGCTTATAAAAACCTTAAAAACAACAACAGGGGGTACATCTTTTGAAAACTAGGTAGGGATTCTCAACGATCATTGATGATTTATAAAAAAAACACACCAAAATCTTCATGTGCTTAAGTTTAAAAGCTCAGTCTTCATCTGAATACAAACAGGTCTTAACAACAAACAACACATTTTTACAGGGGAGTTAAGAACAATTCATGCCTGAATGTCCCCTTTTAATGTTCAACAGGAGGCACAGTTACTGTAGCTGCTGGCAATGGTTACCGTGGGTATCAGACCTGTGAATCACATTACAATCGTTCTAGCTATGCTGCTGAATAGGTTAGCACAATCATGGAACTGCCTCATTAAGCAGTAAACTGGAGACAGAGATTGTTCACACATAGTAATTATAGCTACGCATTAGCAGTTTTTGGCACCCGGCCATTAGAAACACTAACTGAACCTCCTTCAGATGTACTGTAAGTACTGAACATCTCCAGTAGCTCTACATTTGGCTTCCTCTGCTTCTTGTGTCAGAGACAAGCGTGACATACTAATGTTATTCTGACCATTCTAAATCACAGGAATATACTTGTTCATTTTCATCTGCTGCAGATGTGCGGTGAACATCCTACTCTGACCCAATACTATGTCCCATAAAAGCTGCCAGCTGGGTTAATGTGCACTGCTTTAGTGCGTCTGTCGACCTGTCTGTAATGTCTGAATGTTAGTAATGCTGTCCTGAATGTTGGCCAACTGAAATCTGCTGGCAGGGATTAACATGTTTACTGTGGATGTGGGAGAGGAAGAATAGGGGGAGGGAGCACTGTGTGTTCATTCTGCAGAGAAAGTAAGCATTTATTTCTTTTGTGAAGAAATAATAAAACACGCACACACACACACACACACAGACAGACAGACACACAGACAGGGGCTGCATGCAAGACGATAGAGATGACAACACTTTCTGAATGTCAGCGTGGAAAAGAAAAATCCTGGCAAATTGCGGAGGCCTAAGGTTGTCGATGAAAAGTGTCACTTCACTGAATTACCCTGTCTTGACTTTCTAATACAAGTATCACATTTCAGCTAAATCACCTTTGAGAGGCATACAGAAAATAACCATCCAAAAGCAGGTAGCAGGTAAAAGTAACCTTCAGAGTGCAGTATGAGCTGGTTAGAGATGATGAGAACATGAAAACTGTTATAATTGAATAAATATCCTTCAAAAGGCAGAGTGCAGGAATCTATTTTTGCACAACATACTGAGCTGTCACCACAACTTTACTGGTTGTCAGGGTGTTGTAACATCACAGCAACAGAATGAAGGAAACTATTCAATGCAAGTAAATTACTGTTCGATACGGGTTAGGAACGTCAAGTGTTAATATGGAGCAGCAAATGAATCATTTTAGCATCTATGCTGTCCTCACATTATGGTCGACTCTGACCGAGTGGGTCAATCCTTTAGAAAGTATCACTGCGTCATTTTAAACAAACTGTCCTCATGGGTTCAGCTCAGAAACAAGCATGGAAGAAAAGCACCTGACAGAGGGCCTGCCGGTCCCTCTGTCCTGTGTGGATAAGGGCCTCATTGTGCCTCCAAGTTCAGGGGAGAACAATGCTGTGAGGGGAGTACAGTGTGGCCATTGTGTCCGTCTGTGTGACACCGGATCCCAGCACTGACACCAACACCACGGCTGCAGGATTACACGGCTGGACGGAGGCAAGGGAGGAGAAGTAATGCCCTGCCTGGAGGTCATGACTCCTGCACTTTGGTCTCAAAAAATATCAAACCACCTTGAATGTAATTATACAGCAGCAGCAGCCAAAACTGTAAAGTACAACTACAAAATAAGCTTTAGGTTAAAGTAAATTAGGTGCACATTATACTGAAAGCATGTTACATTACCTAGAAGATTTACATCTTTTTTTCTTTGATTGTACTGTGGTTATTGGCATAACAGGCATGGACATAAATAAATGAAACTTTATGAAATAAAACATGAAGCCTGAGGTGCTATTTAACACAACAAATGCCATATATTTTGAATGACTGTGGTTAATTAAACTGAGGTTTCAGGAGTGGAGTGGAGTATTCAAAAGATCTTACAGCTTTAATGAAGAGGGAATATAACCAGATAATCGTAGCCCAAAGGGGATAGGTTAGGTCTCAACATTGGTACGGACAGAACAACAATAAAATAAAATAAAGCAGTGGTCCTCGTGATAAATCCTGAACTCCATTAGAGACGTCTAAAAATGTACATCGGAAACCAAAATATGATGTTTCCTCTGTCCTGTAAGGTGGGTGCAGGGTGCTAGGGAGCGCTGGAATGAAGCACTGAATGCGGTGAGAGAAAAACATATTTATGGACACAAGCTTAAGGCTGTTTCAAAACCAGAGAATAGATTTCTTAATCAGAGCGCTCACATAAGAACGTAGCAGTAGCAGAGCGCCAAATCATCAGCCGAAGACACACAGACACAGCCGGTTGCAGCTTGTGGCGTGTAGTGCTCTGTCTTGCAAATATTGGTAGTCCCTACTGTCCATATGCACACCTACAGTACGCCCTTGCATCCTGAATCCTGAGGTAGCTGGGAAGATCTCCTCAAGGCGATAGTACGTAGTAGTAGTCATTTCCCTCAATAAGCATCTGCTGCAGAGGTAACAACACAACTGTCACAGCACTGAGCAGCCTTCAGGTATGATGAGAGTAGCTGTCTGGATGTGCTACTCAAAAGACAATCGTTGGAGTGCAAAGCCTTGGTGAACCAGCATACAATAACAAATCTCTTTAATCCTCCGCAGTCTGCAGAGCTCGTGTTCCACTGTTTGGATCTCACGGTGTTTGTTATTCTAACGAAACAATAAACGTGATCCCAGACAGAAAATCAATTAGCTTCCATTTCAAATTCACCATATTCAACCAATTACACGTCGCCTTGGTGTTCCAGAAATCTAATCCTCTCTAGTAGCCACAAGGGGGGTCTTTCAGACAATTTAGCTCACTAATTGGGTGTGTAATCCTGTCTGTCTCTCCCACAGTACTTTCACACCCGGGAATCTGATGGCATTTCCCAAATTCACTCTTTTTTCATCTGCATGGTAACAGTGAGACTTACTAACTTACTGTACCATCGGGGTTTTAGAGGAGATTAGTTTCTCATTAATGCAAATATTAATATTAGATAGTTTAGTATTCAATATTTACAATAGAATTTCCAAGGTTTTAAGTTTTTTTTTTTAAGTTCTTTTCACAAGAATTAAGAATGAGATTTTAAATACAGTCAACTTCCAGATGTACTGTGTTGTAGCATGGCTTATTCCACATTGTGTCATCCAAGAGAATGATCAATCACATTTTAATTAAAAAAAAAGGACTTGTTTTCTTTTACACATTGGAGGAAAATCTGAAAAATATTCAACCATATTGGCCCACCCCTTACCAAACTAAATAAGATCATTCACTTTGAGCAGATTTATTTTGTAAAATATAGGTGATTAAAAGGGAAATGTAAGCACTCCGTGGATTTGAACATTTTGTGTGTCAATTAATATTGATAAACATTTTCAGAACTGGCTGAATTTGCAGCTATTTCAATAGATTTAATTGATTATCATCAATCATGATTGAAGTCAAATTTTGTAAAATGCACATCAAGTAAACTGAGCATCACTGTATCAATACAAAAGGTGTAACAGTGCGTGGTGACTTGTCTATTTTAGGGGCTACAGATTTTGAGCATAAGAGGGGGGTGGAGGTCAGAGTTCAGGTGAGGGTCAGGGTTAAGGGTGATGACGTCTCTGCAGCAGCAACCTGTTGCCTGGCTATAGTCAGCCAGCAACGGACTCAGGTACAAACACAAGACGGCTCTATATTAAACTGATTCTCAACACGATGACAGTTTGGGGACAATAAAAATCACTAAAACACAGCAGTTAAAGAGGATTTGTTTTATCTGTACGTTCTAGAAAAAACTGCACATTCACAGCTTGTTTCTGTGCTGTTGTTTCAGCTATGAACACCAGAGCACACCCAAACCTGCTACCACACCCACCAATCCCTCCAACCCCCATCAAACCTCCTTACTGCGCTCAATCAATCATTATGGATGCCACGCGTCGCTGCGAGGGATGGGGGGAAGGATTTACAGTAGAGATGTAAGTGTGTGCCTGTCTGAGACTGCAGAACTCCTTCCAGCGTCATTTACAGTTACACTTCTTATCCATCTGGCAGCAAGAAAAATACAAGTAAATATTGAAATGTTTTAAAAAAATAAAATGAGATTTAAGGATGTGCTACAGACGATGGCACCAAATAAATGCAATGCTTGCATACAACAGAACAAAAAGTATTTTTGAAAAACTAAATAAGTAGTCAGGAAACTCTTTTCATATCTGGTGGTTGTATTTCATGTTTCTATCTCAAGAACACGACAAAGAAATGAACCGTTTTGAATTATTTAAAGCCTGTCATCTGACATTTGACATATTTTGTAAATATACTATTGCTTCTTTATTGCACCTAATATATTGATTAAAGAATGAATATAATACATGAATTATGTTGATTTCAATAATTGCATGACATCTCATGACAAGCCATAGTTCTTCCACAGTGACTTAGGTTTGTGCACCACTTTGTGTTCGCAGGCGGAGAGCTGTACTGCAGAGGTGCTGGCTATTGCTTAGATAAAGACGAGGAGAACACAAGATTCAGAGCAACCTTTGTTCATGCACACAAGGCCAAAAATCAAAGACACACACACACACACACACACACACACAAAAGCCAAAGCTCCACATCCAGTGGTCACTGCAGTCTGGAGAGTAAACAGGACAGATCTTCATGTGGAGATTTGCTGAGAGCAGCAGTGCGGCAGCTTGGGATGATGTCACCTGGCACGGAGCTGCCCACTCTACTTTAAAGCATAACATTTCACTGTCCTTCATAGAGGAGACAATTAAGCAAGTGCAAAGGATGGAGAGAAAGAACGGGTGCAGAAGAAAGGAAAGGTAATAAGAGAGAAAGAGTGTCACACACTTGGCTCGTTGCCACACACTGCAGGGCGGCCTCTATACTGTACATGCCTGCTTGTGGTTGTAATGGTAGTGAGGCAGCAGGAAAAGAGTAGCTTTGATAGGCAGGTGATTGCTCCAAAGCCACCAGCCTTCATCTATTTCCTTTCTCATCTGTCACTCACTGTAGGACACATTAGAAGAAGGAAAAAAAAAACATTTTAAACAAGACATCATGTGCCTGAAGGGTGGGGTTTAGTTTTTGCTTTAGCACAAGAGGACAATTTGGAACTGGTCAGGTAAGTTGCAAATTGCAGGAGCATGTGCTTAACTGCCTCTGCAGCTCTTTGCTGTTGTTTGTCTAATCTTCCTGTCAATCACTGTCCTGAAATGACAAACCCTGCACAGCTGTCCTTGGGTGAGGCAAGTTTGAAAAATACAGTCCGGGGGGGGCACAGAAAACCTCTTTCAAACGGCACAAGAGAGAGGATCCCTATATCAGGAAGAACCAACACTATAAAATGACATCAAAACCAAACATACAGTACAGTAAAATTATTAGACTACCATTACACAACAATCAGAAATATCCTCTCAAGTCTCTTCTTAAAACCCGTGTTTCTAACTTGCATATGAGTATGGCACAGTATTGTGAGGTCTGGCTTTCATTTTTTTGTAAGGCATATAAAGGCACGGCATGCTGGCAGTGGGTGCATGTTACACGTATATGCAAGAAATCACCTCTGCAGTATAGAGATTAGTGCAGCAGAGCTCAACTGATTTGTAAATGAGGGGGTTGGGTGCAGGTTTAAAGAGAAAGAAGACTGTAGGAGATGGAATAATATCTGGGTTTCACAAAACTTCAAAGACTTAAAGCCTGTGTGTATTCTGAGACGAGTGAGGCAGCTAACTGTGCAGATGCAGGATATTAATATACAGACGTGGATGTTAATATGCAGTCTGGTGTTCACAACATGTTTGCTGACTACTGCAGTTTGGCTACAGCCGCGAATTGAACTGCCTAGTAAAAAAAAAATAAAATATTCAAAAAGAGAAGAAAACTTAGGCCCAACTATACAGAATTTCAAAGAAATCTATCTGCAGAACCGGTGCAGCATAAATGCATGACAAAGATCCTCTGCAGCTCTGGTGGATGCTTTTAAAGTGCCTTACAGAAGACACAATGAAACGGTCCATTTTTAGGACTACAAACCCTGCTAGAAGTGGTTTCATGCTCTGCCCATTCAGCCAGACGGGACCACCTACCGCACCAGACAAAGAGCCGAGAGCCCCGTCTACTCTCGCTGAACACCGACCATAAACGAGCTGCAGGAAAACCACAAGCACGTGCAATCTGTGCGTCCAGAACAAGGCCATCACGGATAGAAAAGCTCAAACTCTATCTGTGGAGATTCAATGTTTTCTAATATTGTAGCAATATGTCGTTTTGTCTGTACAGTCTGTACTCTGCGTGACATGAAGGATGTGGTTGCCATGGTGACCGATAATGGAAGCCAAGAATTAAAGTCATAATCCGATCCCAGCAGGATATAATGCCGGTCTGGCTGACTAAAAGATGTCAGGAGGAGGGGCATCACGGAGACAGACTGGCTCAGCATCCTGCCGCCCATCAAAGACTCCAGGATGAGGGTAATTCACTGCCAGCCCGACCGCTGAATGAGGCACAACGTTTTGGGGGCTCGATTTATTCATTCACAATTATTCTTGTCTGTGTTTGCACAAAGCCGCCAACTCAGTCTGGGTTAAACATCCAACTCCTGTTTAGAGGATATGAAATATTAATAATTAGCCTAAAGCTGAGTTGGAAAAGAGAGTTAGCCCTGGGTCAAGTGTTAAGGCCTTTTTTCAGCATCTATTGCTGCATCAGTTAAAAAAATACCTCAGTGTATCTGTAGTTTTAATTCAGCTGTGCTTCAATTTTAAATCAGAACCAGTAATTTATCTTAAAAAAAAATATACCAAAATTATGACAAATGCTAAAACAGACCTTTCATGGAAGCCGACAAACTTTAACTTAGTCAATATAGCCCCAAATCAGTTATATATGCATTATAATTCAGATAGAGAAAAAAAATCCTCTTAAACTGTCAACATGTTAATGGCCCAACCCTAAGCGCAGTAACACAAACTTGTAAGTCTTTTATTTATTTTTCTAATCCCTTCAACATGAACAAAAGGATATTTTGGCAACAGACTTCAAAATCTGAGATCAGTGCACGGCCGTATCCTTCAGCTGCTAAAAGCTCATCCCTCTCTGGGAAGACTTGACATTTGAACCTGATATGTTCCCAGAATAATAAATAAATCCAATAGTGACAGACAGGCCTGATTTAGGCTTAGACTTGCCCCATATAAACTGGACAGAAACTCTGTGGAGGTTTAGGGCAGGTATCAAACCCTGATACTTTTTGTGCACCATCAGATGCCTGGTCAGACTTTAAAGTTTAAATCACAATTTTGCCAAATTTAGATTCAGTTTCATTTTGATCGTATATGGCTGCTTTTGTTTAAACAACATGTAACATCTGAGAAGTCTGGCTTCTTTTGTTAAAAGAAGTTTGTGGAAATTAATTTAATTAATCAACGTTTATATATAGAAATATAATTATAAAGGTTTGTTTTGCTTTCAATAGCAGAATCATATCTCATATTTGCACTAGTATCAAACTGAAAAATCGATTTCTTTTATATTGTTTTGTAACCAGCAAAGCTGTAGCCACAGTTCTGCTCAGCTCAGTTCCTGATTGTCAAACAGCAAAGTGCAACTGAACCCAACTTTAAAATAGTTTAATTTAAAATGGTTTTATCTTGTACAGATGTGTCATTAGGTGTGCTACAGAGCAAAGGTAAATACAGAGGACAAACTCAAATATTTTTAGACAAGGCTGAGGTCAGAGCTTGCAAAAACAAGACACACAGCCCGGCCTGTCAGCGCACATTGCCTATGTTTTTTAATGTGCACACCAGGTTCATAGAGGCCGACCCTGTCCTGCTGCTGACCTGAGCTTATTGGCTCATCGTCCTCTGATAAAGCTTTGGATATGCAGAGATACCCCACTGATCCTCAAGCTTGTGAGCCTTTTGGAAAATGTGCTTTCAAAAACAAACAAGGCTGCGCCAAGTCCCCGTGGCACGCTGATAACGGCTTTACTGCTTCCTGCAGGTCAAGGGTCAGGGAGCAGACCACCCCGTCATTATCAGGGGCGGGGAGGGGAGGAGAAGGTTAGGCAACAGGACGTGTCACTAAGGGATCATCTCTAGCTTCTAGCTGTCAGAATGGAAAGGAAAAACTGGCAGGCGGGCTGAGGTCAGTGATGGAGGGAACATGGACCCGTTCTTCCTCTCAATGGACCATGTTGTATGAGCACATGTATAAAACACTTTCAATACAGGCCTTTCAAAAAAGCTACTTCTGGTGGCAGTTTATGGGCAACAGTGGAATTAGCAGCTTACTGTGTTTCATATATGGAACGTCACTCGTATTTAATTCTGTATTTTGATAATGCTAGCTTGTAAAAACCACAAAGCTTAGATAGCTAGCTAACAACATACCCCACAGAGCAGCTGCTCACTGCACTCAGGTTCAGACTCTTCAAGATACTACAAGCTGAAGAAGAAATCACACCTGTACTAAAGATAACAGCAGGCATTTTAAAATGTCAGTGCAATATAAATGTAGTGTTTGATCATACCTTTAAAAACATGAACACATTTGAAACATTCTACAGCCATTTTTATTTAAACACACACATATATTACATATCTTTAATATAGTTTTCATATTCTTTATTGTAATTTATCTTTTATATTTGTGATTCTTGACTTTGAAGCACTTTCCCCTTTTCTCATACTAGTCCAAACAATGCCTAGTGTGAACAAGGCCACAGAAAAGATAGATCAGACTTTTGACTTTTGAATATCACATTACTGAAAACTGATGGTACTGCATGGTTTTTAAAGCCCTGTCCCTTTTCTAGCCTGGTTGATACATTTTATTTATGGACACATTTATGTGCTATGAATGATGTGTCCTTTTCAGGACTGGAAACACTGTTAAGCCTTATATGAGAGGTGTTTAATTAAATTTGGATCGTTGGGCACAACAAATAAACCCTCACTGTTAGCAATATGATGTCAAGCATCTCATATAACAGCAGCAGAGCCTAAAAACAACAGCTAACAAGCATTAGCAATAAAACCAACATCTCTATAAACGCATTTAAGAGTGATTTATACTTGTTACTTAGAAGTGTTGTGATGCTGAACTAAATAAAGAACTAAATATCAGCAACATATGTTTTATTATAAGAAACCATTTGGTTTTCTTTTTATAACTGCACATGGAGGTAGAGAGTAGCATACAAATGCCAACTTCTCGTTTTCTGTACATAGACATGCTATGTGGATGGGATGGGGGAGTGTTGAGGTTCATGGTCAGACCCTTAACTACTTTTCTATTACTATTTTATACACTTTGTCAGCAGTTAACAGCCTAATGTACCCACTATTGAATAGATAGGTCCGTCACCCTCCTTAGTTTTGTTAATACAAGTTTTAGTAGAGCTTGTACAATACATCTACACAATAATATCAAGAGGTACTCTTTGTTCAGTCCAACCGTGGCCAGACAAAAATAAATCAAAGTTATCATCTGATTTACTAAAGAAGAGTATATTAACAGTGTGATGGATTTGGGTTTGTGGAATTTCCACAAAAAATTCCACTAAACCCGTATTGCAGAGTCAGACCTAGACTGCTGTGTCATTCAACCATGTGATGTTGACACAGGAGTCCCATTGCCATTTTGCTTGCCATTTTTATGTGTGTGTGTGTGTGCATACGCATGGGTGGGTGAGGGACACATCAACCAGCCGCCATCTGCGGCTTTCAAGGCAGCCAGATAGCAGATAATAGGTTAAGTAAACAGTCGAGGTCGAGTGGAAGTCAGTTCGGCTCCACCGTTAACCATTTGCATTGTCAGATACACGATTTTATTTTTTGCCATTGTTTGCCAGTGGGTGGCCAATCAACACTGAATACTTAACAAAGACACCGCCCACATTGAGTGTTCACACCTGCAGCTAAATTCAAATTACTAACACCTCATGAATATGCAGATTGTGACAGCTGCTACATGATGCCAGCGGGTGGTGAAGTTTCATTTGCAGCACCAGTCCGTGCAAGACTGTCTGACACGGGAAGGCGTCCGACAAGCTCCCTGCACAAAAGGTGTGAAGAAGCTGCTGTATTGTTTAAGTGGCTGCCTGAACACCGATCCAGATCATAAAATGTTGTCCTCCACAAATGATGCAGTATTATTTTCACTTGTTGTGTACATGTCAGAAAATCCTGAAAAATGTCCATTACAGTTTTTCCAGAGCTCAGGGTGACATCTTATTTTATCTGCACAACAGCCCATCATATAGGACAATGAACCCACCTCAAATCCTCACAGTGGAGCATCTGGAGCTAAAGACTATTAGGCATTTTAATCAAAATACAGCTGATTAATTTGCTGCCATCAAACTAACCAACAACTAACTGATTAACATTTTTTGATTTGCCTTCATCTGTCCAACAGGTGCGTAATGTTTGTTTTACATGACAATATCATGTAAGTTTCATAAACAATGTAACCAGTGGTATCTGAGATTAGCACTGAAACAACTAATCCATCAACAGACAAGTAGTCAGTGACTGTTTTGTCAATTGAGAAATCATTTATTTTAAACCATTTAGCATGCTTTTTTTTATATCACTGTAAATGACATATGTTTAGGTTTTTCACAATTTACTGACATTTAGCTACATATTAACTGCAGAGACAGCCACTTGACATAAAGAACAAGGTGGCAGCTCACTATGCAAACAGAGCTATTTGTGACTGTCTGAGGCCTATTTGGGACGTTCTGCTGGCAGTTTGATGATGGAAGTTAAGTTACATCCACATCTTATTTGCGGCACCAGTTCCACATTTAGACCTCATCCATTTTAGCGGAGTCCTTAACTGGACAGATCTGTACAGGGAGGGAAAGGCTGACAACACAAACCGAGTTCTGTTGCAGAGAAAGCTGAAGCAAGGAAGAAGAAAATGACAAAGAAATAAAAAGAAATAGTGCAGGAGAGAGAAACAAAGGCAGCAGCCGACAGAACAACATATTTGCATGGGTGTGGCCTACATGTGAGCTACTCTATAATTACATCCAATTTATTTTGCATGACCAGCTCGTTTTCCCCAAGTGCTACATAATGGGGGAGGAGGAAGAGGAGGAAGAGGAGGAGGGGGAGGAAATCCATTCCGTAGTCATAAACCTGTCCACATGTGGTGCGTGCGGCTCCGCAGTTGAAGGCTCTCCGCGTCGGTGCAGATGCGTCTGGTAGAAATGTGCTGACTCCTGAGAGGTTGTGATATAGATAACTGAGGTCTTCCAGCAATGCTGCGGCCAGTCGGGAGTCTATTTTGGGGCAAGTTGAATATAAGTGGAGGCTAGGCTTATCGTCTTGGAATGGAACAGCTAGAGAGAGGGTCATGACAGTTAAACACAGGAAATGTATCTGTCCATACTGCAGAGAAGTCTGTAGTCGCACGTTTAGGATGCAGCTTTTTGTTTTTGTAAACACTATATCAACTAAATCATCAATATTGATCATTAATCAGTAATACAACTCATTCATCAAGCAGACATGCCAAACATTCACTGGTACCAGCTACTCAAATGTGGGAATTTGCAGCTTTTTCCAATTGTTTCATTGTAAATGGACTATCTTTGGGTTTTGGACTGTTGGTTCTGCAAACCAAGCAAACCAAAGAAGTCACCTCAAGCTCTGGATACTTTTAAAAGGACATTTGTCACTATCTTTGGCTCTCTTTTTATAGACTAAACGTGGAGCATTAGCTCACCTAAGACAGTTTATGACAGAGTATCAGCTAAAGCCTGAACTATGACGACTCTAGTGGCTACACTATGAAATGATACTGCCTGGCAGCCTGAGTGCACTGCTGTACGCACCGTACAATACAAAGTGATGTAAGATCAGTTTATCTTGCACTGTAATGAGCTGAGTCTATTCCCGGTTGGCCTCTGCTGAGCCCCGCTCTCCTACAACTAGTGCTGCAGGCAAAGTAGGTGTTATTCATAGCTTCCGTCTGAGTAACTTGGCTAGCACTTTAACACTTTGGCTAACACTTAAAAAGACAAGTGGCATGAGCGGTGGAGTAACACAGCGCAACGCCAGCGCCCCTCGGGCCATTTCTTTAACAAAAGAACATGGAATATAGCACGAGGATGCAGACCTGGATGGAAACAACAAAGGCCACAGTCAACACTCACTGTACGGTCAATGCTCCACACAAAGTAAAGTGTAACCCAGAGTCCTCGTGGCCCCCCCTCAACCCCTCAACCCCTCATACCATCAGCAGGTGTATCTATCTTAAAGAAGCTCCCAGTGTGAAGTGTCAAACTGTAGCCGCACAGATGGGCATAAATATCACACCAGACTAACAGTTACAACAACGAGACGGAATAAAGAACAGCTCGAGACCAACACACACTTGTATATATAAAACACACACACACACACAGAGATTCACACAGGGCCGTGGGTCAGCGGCTAACTCCTGACAGACTGGCGTGGCTCAGTGGATGTGAACAAAGCAAGAGGTCTTTAGAGAGGCTTTAGAGCCGTCAGGGCTTTTGTGTTTGCATGGTGATGCCATGGGTAACGAACACGCATCTGAACGTCACATATCTGAGCTCCCACTGGTCTTCTGCCAGTCCTCTGCAGGCCCTGCCCTTCTTACTAACACTTTCTGTCCAAATCACTATCCTGCTTACATTTTGTTAGAACAACCATGGTTCAACTTCTCTCTCGACTAAAACCAGGCACTTTGTTTTTCTTAAAATACGTACGCCTTTTTTATTTTTAAGACTCAATAAGTATAGATGGGAGATATTTGACAGTTTGAAAAAGATATTCCTTATAATTGCTTTAAAATACATTCATTTTTTTCACATGAATTGTACTCTATGCCCATGTTTTGCAGTTTAAAAAAAATAAAAAATCATTCTGCACCCCACTTATCTTCTCAGTTGAGAGGCCCCTAGCCTGTGTTTGCACTGTAAACCCCCACAGCCATTGTCAGCTGTTGCTTCCTGTCATCCCAGTTAAGGCCTGTTCTGGCCATTAAGTAATAGTAGATATCTGCTCTAATCGCGCCGCTCATTTTAACAAGCTTTTTCTGCTACAGTTAACTGTGTCTCTACAGTTGGCCTGTAAGCTTCAGCCTGGGGCTTAGATTTAGCCACTTATACCCGTTGCTGCATGCCTCCATGTCATTACATTAACATACGCCTGTAACTTAAGCCTTAAGAGGTTTAGGGACCTATTTAATTTCATTATCGGCATTGTCATGCCCTTCGGCTGACCATCAAAATCAACATGCCTTTACAGAGGCAAAGAAAAAGAAGGTTATGATGCAATACGCCTTTGATTTTGTAGGTTACATTAGGTTATTGAAGTGTGGTTAATGATCTTGGCAACAGCAGCTAAACTGCAGCACAAAGTGGTTAGAGCAGATCTACACACAGTGTAAGTCACACCTCCTCGCTTTGATCCATGCTGCTCCTCTTGTCGCCACTTAAACCAATAAATAATAAATAAAGGCGCTTTGTTGTATGGCAGTAATCGCCCCAGCAGGCAGGTTCAACAAGTCTCCAATTCCACCTGAGCCCCTCCCCTCAATGTACACCAACCATTTAAGACAAACTACTGTACTGTGCAAACAAGCCGACTACAGTTCCAGGTGTACTGTGTGACTCTCTCTCAATGCACCGCCAACGCTCAGCCTCCCTGTGCATAAACGCATGCTGCGGACGCAAATGCATGTGGAAAGCAAATGTTTCGAGCTTTGCGTTCCTTTGTGGATGTTTGAACGAACAGGGCGGCCTCTGTTGAGATAAGCTGGGGTCTTAAACAACCTCAAGTGGACCTCTCAGTCCTTAAGCAGCCCCGTTTAAGATAGTACGCAATCTGGGATCAAGCATTACGGCTCAAAGTGCACATTTAACATAGCTGGTATACACTGTGTACTCCTGCATAGTGAGGAGTACGCATACCTAAACCTAGTGGAAATGATGGGTTGATTTGAATTTTCAGCAGCTGAGAGAATGAACTGTCACACCCAATTTGAACTGGCGGAGCACGCGCATGGTGGGACATGTCAACAGTCTCGACAAACTATTTTGCCAGTTGGTAGCAGTTTGAACACGCCACTGCAAACCCACCACCAGGGCTGGGGTGTCACATGTATAAACCCCACAACACTGGCTGTACAGGAATCACTGTGTCCCGAATGCTTCACAATTGTAGCTTATTAGTAGAAATCTGGAGCCAAAGTCTTTTATTGAGGAAGATTAACTGTGCTTTTCTGGTATGTTTTTAAAAAGGGAACTGGTTTTACTTATGAGAGAGTGAAATGCGGCGTGCTAAACTCAGGGCTGTAATTTTAGTTCCTGGAACCAGGACACAAAACATCCACCTCCTACTGGATGAAAGCTGTCCACACTTGAACTGCAATTTGCAAGCTCTTAGAAAGACTCTTTTAGAAAGTGCAAGTCATTTCGAACACATACTTATATCCACTTTGGACAAGCGTGTGCTTTTAGTTAGTAGCCACGATCTGTGTGCCATTTACCCTCACAGCAAACACCCTGTGTCCGAGTTAGGGAATGAAA
>NW_023339762.1:7463070-7463351 GCF_004916995.1 Morone saxatilis | reverse complement strand
CACACACACACACACACGTGCCTGTGTGCTCCGTTTACGCACCGGGGAGGGAGCCGCAATGCGTCAGCAAGTCACGCCCTCTCCTGGATACGCGGCTGCGAGGTGACGTCATGGCATGGGTGTTATGCACATTTTCTGAGAAACACGCTTCAATTAGGGCAGGGTAACGGTTTAAAGAAGTAATCACGTGATTTAGGTCATACAGTTAATGTCAAATGTCAGAGACATTGTTGCACAGTAGGCAACGATGTCTTCCCACCTCAAAGGATATGATTATTTCG
>NW_023339762.1:7462414-7462975 GCF_004916995.1 Morone saxatilis | reverse complement strand
CAAAACACATTTTCTGTTGTATTTAATTTTTTTTGAGATATTTATTGTGTTTGATATGTAATTTTTGTTTTGTTTGAAATTTTGTTCTTGCTGGAACTGAACAAAAGTACTGTCAGAAATTTGACAACAAATGTCTGCAAACTCTGACCTCAAGATATGATGATTGGGTTCTGTGGTGGTGCCCCCCTTTAAAAAACATGGCCACTTTATGCTAATCCCATGCAGTTCTGGGCAAAACCATGCATTTGTTTTGCATGTGGTTTAAATGTGTTATTTTCACCTTGTGTATTTGAATATTTCTGCATACTGGGCTTCATGAACTGAATTGGAATTGTGTAAATTGGGAATGAATGGAAACATATTTAGTTCCAAAGTCGAGACTAAAAACTAAAGGTGATCGTGCCTTCGCCATAAGGGCCCCTCGACTTTGGAACGCCCTGCCTGAGGAGATAAGGCTTGCAGGATCGGTAAATTCTTTTAAATCACTTCTTAAAACCCATTTTTATAGACTTGCCTTTATGTGATGTGGTCCTTTTATGTTTATTTTTACTCCAACCGTCT
>NW_023339762.1:7430205-7462389 GCF_004916995.1 Morone saxatilis | reverse complement strand
TCCTTTGGAATTGTAAATTGTATTCTTGCTGTGTTCTGTCAAAGCACTTTGTAAACCATGTTTTTAAAAGTGCTATACAAATAAAGTTATTATTCTTATTATAATGGAACCCCTGCATAAGTTTGCCTGCTTTCATTATGAAGTGGCTGATTCTTCTAGCACTGAATGGCCAAAGAAGACTAGGGTCACATAACCTATTACAAAAAGTTAATCTTCAAACTACATGTGCTTATATTTATTAAGTCAGATCTAAGCTTTTTTGGTAAATTCATACATTAATCACTAAGTGTGATTAAAAATAAGAAATCATCTACTGTACAAACATTATGGTAATGTATTATTTTTTTATTCTAGGCTACTCATTTCTCGTATCTGTCTATATGTAGTGCTTTCTTTTATGGTGATTGTTCAGTGCAAAAAAAATTGTGAAGTTGTTACTAGTTTTTATGTTTTGGTAAAAAGCATAACTTTATTTTATGGAAGAGCACATTCCAAGCACAAGTCAGTTGTCTACTGTGGTACAATGCTGAGTAGTCAAGATAATCTACATTATATTACAATATGGAAAGGGCACTTTTAAAAAAAAAATTTTTTTTAAAGATATTGCTTGGAATATATCAATAAATATTAAAAAATATATACATTTTGTACATGAAGCCCACGTGAAACTATGGAATCAGTGCTTTTGAAATACATACTGTACCTGCAGGTTAGTGCTATCTATAAAGTAATGGCCTGTATAAATGATCCTAGTTACTCACTTAAATGAACTTTTAGTGCCCCCCTGTGGTTATTCTTGACTGTCATTACACTGTGTGAGAGTGCTCATGAGATCTAATGAGTAATGGGACTGTGGGTGCACTATGTCAAGAACAAGGAACATCACTGAATATGAGTTTTAGTTGCTGATAATGATTTTTTTTTATTACATACACATTAAAAGTTCATTAAGTCAGACGGTAAGACTAATAGAGCTACCACAGACAGCAGGAATACTGAGATGGCCATGGCTTTCATATTAAACAGCCCAATAAGGCCAACTACTGTAGTTTAACTTAAGTAGATACAATGTAGAGTGGGTCGAGCCACCAAGTATCTGCTCTTTGCTTGGGTGAGAGGTGAATTTAAAGGCAGTGTGAAGGTTAAAGAATGGTGTCACCTGTTAGAGGGACCAGCCTGTTATCCACTGCAGGGCCTAATGATCCTTTAACATTATTTAACACAAATACTGGCCTTCTATAAGAATGGTCACCCAACTTTTGGCATAATTAACTCTCTCTCGATAATTGTCAGCACCGGTATCTAGCTCTATTTACACAGAAATACCTTAAAACAGCTGAGATTATAGTGTATTAGCTGGATTACAATAAAGGAAATCGAAAAACCAACATCTTTGGGTTATAAGACAGATGTTTGCTTTTTGTGGCCGATGTGTATTGTTTGTATTGTAGGAGCTGTTTGAGTTCATGTGTTAAAAAACTTTATTATTAATATATTGTTAAAAAACAAAACAAACTGTATGCCGCAGCAAAAGGCAAAGCAAGCCAAGGTCTTCATATCTGGTTTGGTCTGTGTGTAAAAGCTCTCCACCCTACCACTTCCTGCTGGGCAATAATACCAAGAATACAGGAGTCCCGTTACAAGCCTATCAAGTTACAGGACAGAAAGTATGGCAAACCATACTGACTAATGACTAGACACATGTCAGTGCATATTTTAGTGAAGCCAAGCCAAACACTACATGCTGGCTGCTCTACAGAGACTGAATATCGGACTCATTTTTAGAAAGACTATTCAAAAATGTTTATCAAAGTTAGTTTAACTTCACTCACGGCCACAAAACAGAAAATAACACAAATTATTTGACTATTTACAAAGTTTTTCTCCCATTCACTGCTAACCTGGACTGTGTGGATGGGGTCTCCATGTGGTCAGAAATACCACCCAGGCCTGAATGAGTTAGCTTGTCTTTGATAATGTGTTGAATGTGTCCAGATCTACAACTGTTGCTAAAGCTCCCTTTGAAAACACAGATTAGGAACCTAATCAATATTAAAACAATATATAAAACAATATTTAAAGGGCCGGTTCACCCAAATTATATATAAAATCACTCAACTCTTGTGGTATCTAGCCATGGAGATGAGTTTTTGATTTAATGATATTACTTCTGAGATTCCTTTCTTCATCCCAGTACACTGGAGGTGAAGATAATATAATCTGTGGAGCATTGAAACATTTTTTGTCAACAACTTTGGGACAATTACTATAGCCCTGATGAAAAACTATTCACAACACGGTTTGTTGATTATCATGAGTAATGGAGACACTAATGCCAGAAAAAGGCTGCTGAAAAGTTTAAATCTAAGTTTTCAATGCTGTGAGTGCTACATATAGTGCTACATTCATAATGTTGCACTGTGGTGGTGGCAGAAATCTCCTGGACCAGGACATAAAAGCCAAATTGTTGGATTAAAAAGGCAATTTTCTATGTCTATTCACTATTTTCTGTCTTAGCAGGTCAACCAATCAAGATTAATGGCAAATTAATTGATCACAACATCAGCCATAATGTTTTTCATCATAATATATAAAGATTTTCCTACAACACAGCTAAGGTAGCTTTATTTAATTCATTGCTTTTTGTTCTTACAGTGCTGTAAAGTGTAATTTTAAGTCAGTACACATCTAATATGCAACACATCAACTGAATACCTTAATGTAAACACTCCAAACAAAGCATAATGAATACTGAAACTGCTTCAATGTGTGTATGTTTATTTCCCCAACGATCATATTGATGAACAGAACAGGAGAGAACTCTGAGTGTAATTGTATATACGTCGTTTCATGGACATAATGTTAAATGACACAGTACCAGAATGAACACACCTCCCCACCAATTAGGTTAAATTAAAATCTATGGCCTATAAACTACTGCTTCATCCACCTGAGGATAAATTAAGTCTGTTGTACAAAAGGGCAGTGCTAGTATATAGAATACATTTTCCAATACAAATACTTTTTTACCTTTTTGAATTTCTCCTACAGGCCAGTAATCAAGATTTACATGAATAGTAGCTGGTTGATATCACTGCTATCATATTGCTCATGAGTCTTCACAAGAAATGATGACATCATGTGAAAGGATTATGGATCTTTCACCACAAAATATGTAGTTGCTAATATTGAAAAATGTTCTTCCCATAAATATAAAGGTTTTTGTGCAATTTCCAACTGTTTCTCTCATTGGAAAACTTCAGTTAAGACATTTCCAGGTGTTCATAAAAATCCCACATTACTAGAAATAAAATTAAGATTGTTCTTCAATAAAACATTTAAAGGAACACTTATCATTTGCACTGAAATGGCAATTTCTGGTTTGAACTGTCATAAAAAGAAGACTGCGTTCATCAGAAAACGTTAATAAGAAATCTTGTACAGTTTTTAGATTAGCCACTAAAAAGCAAACTAGCATATATCAAAGTATACTAGCCCAGACAGGGCGTTCCGTACAAAGGTGCTTTGTATGAAGTTATTCAGGGCTTACTTCGTCACCATTATCTGAGCTGTGAAAACAAAGACATGAAATCAAACATTTAAAAAGGAATATCTTTAACACTGTTGTAGCGCACCTAGCACTGTGATGCCTTACTTACAGTGATATAGGCTCCCCACGGCTCCATAGTGTGCTGGGCTGAATTCTGAACCTTGCTAGAAAATTAAAGATTTGAGCAACTCGTTCAAGCAATCTGACATATAAAAATCTTTTAGACACCTTTTTGATTCTTAAAGTGCAATCTCTCCCACAGTGCACACAATAGCAGCCACCCACAATCAACTATTTTGTTTCACACCCGCACAGATTTAAAAGATTAAACCTGTGTTAGTGATTTCAACAGGAAGGTGTTTTGAAAGAATATAGGCATATGCAAATGTACAGATAAGTAAAAAAACAAAATCAATAATAGTAGAAATAGTCTCACTGAAAAAAATACTACTTGCTAGGAAAACCAAAATCATTCCCCAAAGTGCATCTTTAACATGAAGTAAATAATACCGATACAATAAAATACATATGGTAAGTTTGTAAAACAAGGAATGGGTACCAAATTATGTATCAGTTTCAGTTTTAAGACATCATTTTTTGGTTAATACATACTATAGCTTTCCTGGGATATTCATTACCCCAGCAACACTGTTCTAAAGAATCCTGCTCACCATAATCCTGGAAAATCTTGCTCCAATGTTGGCTTTAATGACAAAGGGAATGATGGCAAGAAGAATGCACAAAAGAAGAAATCCAAAGCAGACCAACTCCCAGCTAAAAGACAGAGATTACTGATGAGGGGAAAGTGCCAATCAGAGTCAATCACTGGAGAGCTCAAGCCTTGTATGCTTATGTTTGATTGCAGCCACCAGAGGGCAACAGGATTACCTTTCCTCCCCACATCAGCAAACCAACGGACAGAGTGGAGAAACAAAATCTTCCCAGCCTACTCTACTTCTGAGGCATCGCTTTCAGAGGGGAGGTAGTTGCTGCCTTTTACCCGGATGTAATGGACGTGGCCATTGCCATGGGTTGAGGAGGCGCCACAGGAGCAGAGCTGACCAGCGAACAGGTTCTCGATGTCCTCCAGCTGCAGGCCCTGCGTCTCTGGGAGGCAGCCCTGGACGAAGAGGAGACCCAACACCACCAGCCCTGTGTACATGAAGAACGCCCCTGGAAAACAGATTAACATGTACGCTGAGCTTTGGCTGCCAGTCTTAAAATAAAATCATTAGAACTATTAACAAGCAAGATGTGAGCAACACAGAATCTTTTATAAGCAGTTTATGGTCTGACAATGTATTTACTATCACCTGACCTTCTGACCTCCAGTCTTACCATAATAGGTCAGGAACTCAGCGACGTGAAGGAAGGTCAGAGACACCAGAACGTTGAAGATCCAGTTGACCCCGGCTGAACAGGCGTTGCCGGTGCTGCGGGCCCACAGTGGGTAGATCTCGGAGTTCACTGTCCAAGGCATGGGGCCCATACCTAACACACAAAGGCATTCTTTAACATTGTTTAATATTCACAAGAGTAATATGCACTGCCTGTTTCACTGATATCAGGGAGGTGGCAATACATAACGTATTTGTTATTCTTCCTGATAATACACATAATAATTGTTGGTTTAGGTATTTGTTAACAATAAGATATTTTGTAATGTTTAGAATAGCAACCCCTTTAACTGGCAATTGTTTTCTCTGTTAGCCAAAATGGTTCTTGTTGCTGTAAGTGAAAGGTGTGTAATATTTCTGTGGTTTTATGTGTTGTACATGTATTGTATCAATATATATATTTCTTTCAAGACACTTTCTTTATGTGGAAACTAGCTCAGGAACACTGTTGAATGGGAGATGTTTGAAAAACAACGAGAGAGTCGTTTCAGACCTGGAGCAAAGAATGCAAGATAGAGGATGAGGCCCAACAGAACGATCCAGGAGTAGGATGTTGGACAGTAGTTGTAGGCCCAGATCGGGCTGTCAGTTGGGTCTGTCTGGTTGGAACAACTGGGTGAAAGATACATCAAGTTTTAAATTTAATTTACACATGATTCTGTATCCTAGAAAACACAGTTAAGCTTAAGCTTTAGGGATGCTGAAAGTGATCATATACTCTCCGTCATGCCACCACACAGATAATCAACTGTCTGACCTTCCCCAGGCGGCGTGATCTGCGGACGCTGGGCTGACAGGGACACAGGAGGAGTCGTACACTCTGGTGCCGTTTTCACGATAACAAAATCCACAGTCCGAATCCAACATGCAGGATTCACATGACCTGGAGGAAAGAGCTGAATGTAAAACCTCTCACATACTAATCAATCTATGTCCACACAGGGATGTCACACTGTTGACTGAGCAAAAGACAGGCACACATACCACTCTGTCAGCAGAAATAACTCAAGCCTTTGAAAACAACGAAGATAGTGAAGCTTTACGTACATCCAGTTGGAAGCAGTGTTCACGGATGCAGCAAGAACAATGAAATGGATTAATACGCTTAATAGGATTTTTGGTCAAATTAAGTGAATACAGGTACCTCAAGGAGTTGTATTTAGTTAGTTGTATTAAGTGCTGTTTTTGTATTTTAATTATATGGGTAGCTCAAAAAAGCCCTTTGGATATTCTAATATCTTTCCATTAGAAACAGGACTTGTGTGGGGATGAAATATACTTTTTGACACTGCTCATAAAATCATAAAAGTTACCAGGAGCAGCTTTGATATCATAAACTGTAACTTCACAACCTACTTTCACTCAAGACCCCTTATAAACATGAATTTTTTGAAGGCAATTATCTACATTTCCTGGAACAAGACATTTCCCGCCTTTCAACAACTCTTTGAAAGGTGCTCAGACATTATGTATTCAGCCCTGAGTTACGTGTAGACAAAAAAGTGTTGGTAATAAGGAGGTGAGAAAGACTAAGGACTGTGGCTTACATCACTGTAGAAAATGTTCTTTCTGACTCGTCTACAAGGAGTTTCTCCATTTATGATGCAAAATTGAGAGACTAGAAAGAAACTTTCACTCTTTGGGGCTGTTAAAATATCACAATATCACAATCAAACCAAAATAACATTGGACCAGCAATATTTTGATATGAGGTCAAACTGCCTACATATGCTGGTTGTCTGGATGAATAAGAAAGACTATAAACCAATATCTCAAAATGAAAATGAATGGTTGGTGGGAAGAATTAAAATGACAGCAATGTGGCTGTGGTGTGTTCTCCTACCCATATAGCCTGCAGGATGAGTTCTGGGAGTCGACTGGATGGAGGGTAACGGGCGGAGAATTCTGGGCAGACAGCAAGAACCCGACTGCCAACAAAGTCAGGCTGAGACCAGTACCTGGAATAGAGAATTATTCTATTTTGTTTTGGATTTATATACTAATTACGTTTAACTAATCACTGGGATGTCACAGATCAGTCATTTAGTGAAATGAACCAACTATCAGTCGAGTAATTACTGCACACTCTCCAAAGGACAAACCTAAAAGACTGCCCAGGGTCAGCTTCCTGCGGCCCACTCTCTCCACAAGCCAGACTCCAACCAAGGTGAACACAAAGTTGGTAGCAGCAGTTGCAGCAGCCAACCAGATTGCCTGATTATCATCCCTCACCCCCGCCATCTGCAGGATGGTTGCACTGTAGTACCTAGATATGGTCGAAGAGGTTCACTGAAAAGCCAACTCAATTTACGTTGTTTTTTTCTCACAGTTAGACAGGTCAGGATTCTGACTTATCACTTGAGCTTTCACAGTAGAGGGTGGTGTTATCAGGCAGAAGGGAGCAATTACAAGCTAAATGGATGACCTACATGACGGTGTTTATTCCAGACAGCTGCTGAAACATCTGCAGGCCACAGCCAACGATGAGAGCCCTGCGAGTCGGACCGTGGCGAAGGATCCGCAGAATAACAAGGCCTCCTACAGAACAAACAACCAAAAATCTTAATATCGTAAGTATTAAAATTTTAACTAGTGTCAGAGACATTCATTTTTATTTTGTTTTTACAGACATTTTTCACCTCCACCTGCTTCTTTCTCCTCTTCCTCGATGCTGGTTCTGATGGTGTCATACTCCTCATCAATGTTCTGGCCTCCTCTTATCTGGCTGAGAACCCGACGGGCCTCCTGGCCCCGGCCCTTTTGGAGAAGCCAGCGGGGGCTCTCCGGCAGGAAGAAGAAGCCGACAAACTGCAGCACTGCTGGGACAACAGACAGACCTAACATGTACCTACAGTATGGAGAGAACAAGGAAGAGTGAAGGGGAGAAGAAATGTCACCACTTATTCTACTTTTGTTGGCTTTAACTGGATACTCTCAGAATTACCCCTGATACAATAAAACGGTATTGTGAGCAAGCGAACATTAGTTTTAAAGAGTTGTGACCAAAATATCTTATCACTGAAAAGTACACAAAATTGCCTAATATTTACCTGTAATATCTTTACTGCAGTTTTATCCCCACTATTTTGCAATAACAATATATCTGGGATAAGCTAATATTGGCAATACCAATGTATCAGTCAGGCACTTTGCAAACACTTTTAATCAATGATATCAGAGAAGTGTCAGGGCTTGTGTACACAGGAGGAGTTTAAGCCACATTAGTCGTCCGTCTCGAGTGTGTCTGATGGAACAGATGTGCTCCTATATATTTTAATCAGAAACAGCTGTCTACAAATGTCTCATGATATATGTGCGTAATCAAAACCTGCAAGGTATTTTTAATATGCTTCAAGTCTATTTACTTCAGTATTATGAGCCTAACTTCAGGGAATGTGTGTTCTGGGCACTGCCAAATCCCTGGTGACCTACATTCAATGCATCCTGTGTAGACTCAGACAGAGGAGTGGAGCTGCTCCTGCTCTGCTAACACACTGCTGTCACTACTGCATTGTGTCACTGAGGTAGGTAGTGAACCCCTGAACTGGTTGGACATCATCAATATAAAGCATTTATGGATAACTTTCACAGCTAAATTCTGCAGTGAGTTTACCGAGTGAGTGCAACATGTCTAAACAAAACTAAAGCAAACCTTTGTCATGGACAGTTACTCACATGGTGGACGGTGTAGTAGAACCAACACATACCTCCAGCCGTCGTGGCTCATGTAGCTGAAAGCTCCATCAATGACACTGGCAATTAACTGGCCACCGGTGATGAAGAGGGAGTTGATGGTGACCAGCTGACCTCTCTGGTGAGAGGGGGAAATTTCAGCAATGTATACAGGAACTGTCATGGAGGCTATGCCTGATGAGGGAAAAGAAATTGTTTAATTTTGACATACACAGAACAAGTTTCCCACACATTTTATACATCCATTTTGGTCTAAAGTCTGTAACACAGTGCTGTGCTTCCTTCAGGCAAAAACAAGGCAATAGTGATACTGGAAGAGCAGGTCAGGTGGGGTGAGGTTAGAGGTGGCTTGGGAGTAGACTTTGTATCTGCTAACTAAGTTTAAAATAGCAGGGGGTGGTAATGTAAAGAGCTGAGAAGAAACCTTGTGACCGCTGCTCTGAATACCTTTGCAAACTTTAAAAAAGTGAACAGGGGAACTGATAGGGTGACATTTTACCAAAACACTGCTTTTGATTGACCTCACAATGAGGAATTAAAAATGTAGAATTAGATAAGAAGATCATTTTACCAAAGAAACCATAAACAAACTTCTGGATCTTCAGTATAGCTGATGCCAATGTTGATGTCTCAAGGCTTTTTCATAACGTATGCCATCACCTCACTTCACACCAACTCACCTATACCCAAACCGACTACGATTCTGCCCACGAGAAGAACCACCTTGTCCGGGGCCAAACTCAAGATGACGCCACCGGTGCTGAAGATGAAACTGGCCAAAAGGATGCAGATCTTGCGCCCCAGCCACCCGTTCAAGAAGCCTCCACTTAGGGCGGCGAGTGCTGCAGCCCCAACGGTACTGGAGACCAGCAGCTCCTGCCACAGATTGCTCAGTTTCATCTCCTTCTTCAGGAGCAGCATGGCTCCGGACACCACGCCAGTGTCGTACCCGAAGAGAAATCCTCCCAGGGCAGAGAAAAACGCCAGCACATAGATGAAGCCCGGCGTGGAGGGATCTTTGTCCAGGAGGTCCCCAGCGGAGGCAGAGTCCCCAGATGGGGGCCCAATGAGACTCCGCTCTCCATCATCTATTGATTTCTGTCTCCTACTGCCCATAAGGTTGCTCATGTACTTCAAGCTGTATTCATCGTGGCTGCTGGACATAGAGGACACCAGGGGTTAAGATCACCAGGGGCTAGTTCAACAACCTCTCTGTAGCACTTATTGCTTTACTAATAAGGTACAGTCTGTTGTTGTTGTTGTTGTTGTTGTTGTGTGCAGAAAACTCATTAGAAATAGCAGGGTTGAGAAAAGGTGGGCCCACACAAAATGATATATTAATGAGGCATTGTTTTCAATACCAGCCGTCCCAGTAACATGCAGCTGATGTGTCCGACCTGTGTGTGTGTTTCGGTTCAGCTCGAAAGAAGAAACAGGGAAGAAGACAACACGTCAAGATCTTAAGAGCTAACTTAGCTACACGTTAGCTGCTAAATTAACTACCGATGCCGTTCAGTGATAAGCCCCCCCGGTTGTTGGCTGTTAGTACGGTAGATTTCACTGTCATGTCATCAGAAATGTGCCTACACGGTGCAGTTTATTGGCTGTGACCTGACTCCACGGGATTGTTTACCACTAGCAGTGCTAGCTCCGCGCTGCTCCAGTGTGCGGCCATGTTGACGGGACGTCAGCTGACTGCCTCGGTGCCGCTGGAGGAAAGTTATTGTTATATATATATATATTTGATTTTAAATAAGTCACAGAAGTGTCTTTTAAAAGAGTTCGACGCTGTTATCCCTCCAAATTAGTTTAGCACAGATTTAAAAAGGACACTGGTGTACCGTGCTCATTTATTTTGGTCTTAATGTTTGTGCTTTTATTTCCCAGTTTATTGTTTCTGATTTGACCCTTTTATATAAAAAAAAATGTGTTGTTTGGCTTTTTTTCTTACCCTTCTACGTAAAGAAATCAGTATTATCATCAAGTTGATGTCCTTCTTTATGCAAAATTCCTCATCCATAAATCTAAAACTTCCAATTATAAACCAACCAAGTGAAATCAAACAATACAGTGCATACTATACTTACTATACTGTGAAAATAAGAAAGCAATGTAAACTTTAAGTTTATTAACCTTGTACAATTTATTGAACTAATTTATGATTTCTGTCTCTTCACCTGTTTGTATATAAAGACAAAAGAAAGGGTTTTCTTTTAAAGAAAGAAAGAAAAGTACCACAACTAGCTATTCATTTGTAAGATGCGTCATCAGCGTCCAAATTAAATCATTATGTGGGAAATGTCCCTTTTGAACATCCAACTTATTACTTACAAACAAAACGGATCTTTCATTTGAGTGAATCATTCTTCATGAACACATGTTATAAAACAGACCATTTACTTACCAACTCCAGTGTGTGAGAATGTTCTGGAGTATTTATTGCTTCATGTATTGACTCCAAGTACAGTTATAAACCACATGCTGAACTTTAAAGGTGAAAAACCACAGTGGTTACACAAGCTCAACCCACTATTTAAATTCAGTCATCAAATATCTGCCCATAACATTTGCCTCTGCACTGTGCGATGATTTACCGCACTGAACAGCTGACAGGTGGGGCTACACGCTGGCACATTAAATATCACTCATGATAGATTAAATATTAAACATCGACATGAAACAGAAACTCTGTATTAACTAAACAGATGTGATCTGTGCAAAACAACTGGAACTATACCTCTGAAAAGCTTTTGGTTTTTTTTCTGGAGCAGCCTACTGCAGCAGCGTCTGTCCTCTTCAACAAACGGAAGTTTGTCTGATGACTCCGGATCACTCACATGATGTTACCACAAAGGAGGGACCCGCCCATTTCCAGCAGAAAACAGTTTACCTGTTCTTCCAGTGGTCCTCACACGGCAGAGCAGACAGCGCTGTTCACCCTGTCTGTCCAATAATCTGTCAGAAACAGCGGGGATTTGCATTGCTCCAAACAGATGTGAAGGCTGTACAGTATTTGCAAACTGCCACAACATATTTTCCTATCAGCTGTTACTTATTTGCCTTTGAAGACTAAACAGTGAGGTTTTGTTGAGCAAGTTAATGCATTCTCCTTTTCTTTTCTTTTTTTTTACAAGGAGATCAGGTGACCTGTTTGTCTTTCTGTTTGGTTATTTTGTCACATTTGCCATTTACAGAAGTTCTATTTTTAACAAATCTGGATTAATATAATTTCTCATATGAAGATTATTTTAATGTGTTAAAATACTAAATCAGATCTTCAGCCACTTTCTTTCACTTTTAAAAAAATTAAAAATCTAATCTTAATCTGACTCATATACTACTATTATTATACGTAATACTATGATAATATTACTATTAATGAATGGGGAATGAGTCAATGTAAGTTAGCAGCACAACGACCCTACACGCTGACCCTGTACCGTAGTTACGCTGCTAGATGCGCAGCACAAAACAAAGACGATGGTGGCAACAGAAAGAAGCTAAGATTTTCTTCCATTAATCTGAGTTTTGTGTGAAGTCATGTAAGCCGAATTTAGATATATGTTCCAAGCAGTTGTACAAAGATGTAATATTTGATCTTCGGGCTACCTATATTTGCCCATTCACAAACTAACGCCACAGTGGGTATTTCTTTTAATGAAATACGGCGCAAATCAGTGCCAAGTTCCGAATCGGTAAATCAGTAACTGACATCAGACACCGGGGTGGGAGACAGCTTGTAGACCGCATATATACCACCAGACAGCCCTTGAACGTGTAGCTGTCATTCCCAACCAGGCTAATGTGAGTTAAAACGACCCGGTGATTTAAAGTGCGACAGGAAGAAACCGGGCTATGCGTTGTTGTTGTGTGGCAGTTGACTGTCCGTGCCACAGTGCTGCTGCTGCTGCTGCTGCTCCGCGGTGTCTGCTGCCAGTTTCCTCTTGAACAAACGGGAAGTTTTTCTGGGCCGGAGTCATATGATGTGACTGTAAGGAAGGAGGAACACGCCTGTGTCAGAGGGTCACTTTATTTCCTCCCACAGAAACCACAAAAAGTCTCCCAACTCCACAAAGGGGAAGGTGTTTCTCCGCCAGAGGAAAGTGAACCGAGCATGGTGATGTCAACGTCGGAACAGAAACTCAGCTTCCCCAGTCGTGACAACTTAGCCACTTTAGCTGTACTGTAGCTAATGTAACGTGATGCAACACGGCTAGCATTCACTAATGTAATGTAATGTGAAGTGTGGATACAGTGGCGCTTTACTCGTCTTCTTCCCATGCTACTGTAGCCATACTGTAGCGGCCACTCAGACCCGGTTGTGGTCGGCTGCTCGGAGAGGGACTGCACCGACTGACCTAAATGCACGTCAACTCGTCAGCTGGAAAACGATATTTCAAAGACCATGGTTAACAAAGAGGAGTTGGAGGAAAGGCTGAAGAAACTGCTGGTGAGGCTGAACACCCCGCAAGAAGACAGACAGCTGTGCACGCTGATTCAGATAATCCAGGATCTGCTTTTCCTGGCGCACACCGACGATGGTAGGAAACACATTGTCCCCGCATGTGCATCCTGCTGCTGCTCACACACAGGCCGTGTTGTCTGACTTATGTGGGGTGAAGTAACTAGTAATGCCACAGTGGAGAAGTATAACACACATATACGTAGTTGACTACTAGTTTAACTGCTAGATAAGTAGTAGTAAGTGTATTTATCTGACTTGTGCTGTTTCTATATTGTGTAGTTTTACACTCAGGTACTTTTACTCAACACATAATTGTAGTTTTCAGATAAAGATATGACTTGATTTGGTGTGGGTGGTTTAATTCAACATCTGTTTTTTAATATTAGGCTGGTACACCCTAATTTAACACAATGCATAGTTCACCACTTGACTCACTAGACTACATATTTGGATTTGTGCTATTGTTAAGCTTTGTTATGCGCATTTAAAAATAGAAATGAACGTGAAAGACTGTTCCTTCAACGCTATCTTGTCACATCACGTCTTCTTATCTTTTGCTCTGTGCAGCAGCTGAACTGTTTGAAGACAAAAATGTTCATGTCCCCCTCATGGTGGTGCTGTCGTCCTACATCAGCAGCAAAGGAGTCCAGCAGGTACCTCACAGATCTTTGATTGATCTTTGAGTGCTTTACTTTTGCACCAGCAGTGTGTTATTCTTTCACAAACAAATCTTGAACTTTGTCGGCCTAAACAGAGAGAAGACCGGCTTTAAACAGCTTATTCAAATGACAAATGTCCTGACAAAGTAAACACACATGTGTTGAAGTGTGTACAACAGCATCGTCTGCTCTGTGTACTGCACTTTGCCTTCTCGTGACTACTGTATGCTGCAGCTTGTCAGAAGAGGGACTGCTGCATGGCACAAAATGAAAGTCAGATTGTGAGACTTATGAGCTGACTCGGCCGTAAAAGACTCATTTAGTTCCAGTCCATGAGTACTGGAGTGCCAAAGCATTTTAATGGGCTGGTGTGATCCATTGGTCTCTAGTTTTTCTTTAGTTTTATGTGGATTGTCTTACTGGCCTTCGCACTTCTAACCTAAGTCTGTGACGATGTAATCTTCTTGCCACAGGTGGGTTGGTCATTGCTGTGTCGAATGATTGAAATATGCCCCAGTACACTGGACCAGCTGACCAGACCTCTGCAGGCAGCCAAGGACTGGGAGGTACTGGGAGTGCACCAGTAAGTAAAG
This sequence comes from Morone saxatilis, assembly GCF_004916995.1. NCBI lineage: Eukaryota > Metazoa > Chordata > Actinopteri > Moronidae > Morone > Morone saxatilis. The sequence continues at coordinate 7,448,032 of NW_023339762.1, read as the reverse complement.
ACTACTAATTGGGGGCTGTTGCTGCTGTCATATGACACTAATGGCTTGTGTCACATGACAACATCATACCACACCAGCATAGTAGCATTCATGTTCAGAAGAAGTCATACATTCATTGATTTGAGTAAGTCTATATAGTATATTCCTGTACACTGTATCTTTGACCCAAACTAGGGCAAAGCAATGTCAGTGTTTTCATCATTTTGTCCTTTTTTAGCTTTAGCTTTAGGGATGGCAGTGTTAGTCTGTCGGTCCACCACTTTGGTTCAGTCTGAAAAAACTTGGATGGATTGTCATTTTGTTGACATTAATGTTTCCCGGAGAATGAAGCCCACTGACTTTGGTGATCCCCTGACTTTTCCACTCGCGACACCCTGGGGTTGACATTTATGGTATTAAATAAAATGTCTACAACTGTTGGATAGATTGCGATGATATTTAGTACAAACATTCATGTCCCCTTCCAGGTAAAATGTGATTATATTGGTGATATGTAATTTTTCATCATCTGGTCAAAATTGTAGTTGCTAATTGCCAAATGCAAATCGTTAAAAGTCCAGTGTGTAGGATTTAGTGGCATTTAGCTGTGTAACTGCAGATTGCAACTCCCTCGATTCACCCTCCCCTTCCAAGCACAAACAGAAACTATAGTGGCTGTGAAACGCCCCTACCTAGACACAGTGTTTGGTTTATCCCTTCTGTTTCTGATTCTTTAAGCCAGGAACACAGACATTTGAGTGCGAAAACTCTCAGCTTCACACATTTAATTTTTGCAGATTGCAGTTGTTGACAAGTACACTGTGTTTTGGATCAGGTAAAGGTAATCATCATCAGCATGTAAAGAAAAAAACAACCACAGCTATATTGACCCTAAATCAGAACAGGAAACAAAAACATAACGATTCTTATATCCAGGTGATTATACGATAATGAAAACAAACCTATGTATATTATATTCCATTTCTGCCAATAGAGCATCCTAAATTATACACACTGGACCTTTCTATATTGGTGAACATTGTAAATGGTTTTGCCAGTTACCTAACATTTCTTATAACCGTTACTTTAATTATATGTTGGTAATGTTGGTTGTCATATTGAGTTTAATGAATTTGAAGAATATGTGTGAGATCAAATATATTTAGTAGACATTGATATAATATAATTGTGTCCAGGTGTAAAGGCATCATTCTGCTGGGCACTCTTGGACAAAGTATCAGTGAATTTAAGCCACTTTACCTTTCTTTACCAATTTGTCCTAAGTTAATAGATTTTGACTCTCTGATGTTCCAGATCCAAATTATACTGATAACATTTTCAGTTTTCAGTTCCTGTTTATGTGTAATCGATTCAACAGGTCATATATTACCACAGTGTCAGTTTTGCCAGATGACCTTTCAGGTCCTTTGTAATGCTGTCTAACATCTTCTCCAAAGCAATTGTGTTCAACCAAGCTCTTTGATTTTCTTCAGTTCTTGTTTTAGGCCATGTTTCCCCTATTTCTAGTCCTAGTGTTAACAATAAGGAAGTTATGGAAAATATTTTATTAATATGGAAGTGTATAAAATCAGCGTGTAGTTTAAAACTGTTTTAAAATATGAAGTATATCAACTAACTAGCTTTAAGTCTGCAAAAGTTAAGACCTTGCTTGCAAATGGTAAACAGTTTTAACTACCTCAAGTCTTAAATCCCTTTGTCCTGAGTACAGCCCTGGTTAATGTTTTGCCTGTTCTGATGTGTTTTCCAGGCAGATCCTGAAAGCACTGTCTCAGTACAGAACGGACTGTAAAGTGACCATGGTTGGACTCAGAGCCCTGGCTCTTCTGCTCAGATCAGGTACACGACTACATAGGAAATATTCTACAACACATTAGGAAATCACTCCTGCTACATATATCACCAGCACAGGCGCTAAAAGATTGAAAGTCAATTTAATACCCTTTTCTGTTCATATCTAAACATCTGTTTGGAATATTGAGGTTTATGTTATAATGTACTAATGTCATTAAACCAATACAAAAGGAATCTTGAAAGTAAATAAAAACAAAACCTTTTAGGAAGGAAGAAGATAATAATTTAAATATAAAAATAGTTGCAAACATCAGAGAACTGCAGTCCACGTGTAATTATCTGGCTCTAAATCTGTGTGTGTGACAGGGGTTTCCATATGTAGTGTGTAGGGTTCCCCTACTTTAATGAAACTCATTGTCCTTTTGTAGTTTATTAGAGCTACATCTCTGTCCTTAAATAATCTCTTTAGTTATGGTCATTTATAATCTAGTGTGCAGCAAGCTATATGTCATCATGCTTGTTTAATGTGAAGCTTCTGAGAAAAGCAGAGGTTAAACTCTGACATGTGATGTGCACTACTTATCACATGACACATTTTGTTTAGTTTGGAGATAAAAAATTATAGTTTAAATGGTTTTAAAAATTCATAACTGATTCGTGGCCCTAAAGGTTCTCAGTTCTTTAACAACTCCTGTTTAACACTTGTAAATGACTGTAAAGGTCAGAATTCAACCTGTTTAAAATGTGTTCTTATGCTTGTTTAATTCATGGCTATGTAGACATGATTCCTCTGCTGGTGCTGGAGGAGGAAGAGGAGGAAGTGTTTGGCCTGGTGGTGCAGGCGATGAAGACGTTTCCTACCAGTGAAGAGGTGCAGCTCCAAGGCTGTGGAGCTCTGCAGTTCCTCCTGGAGGGAGGTGAGCAGACGCATACACTAATCCTATATGTCTTAATACTCTACGGCAGGTATAGCCTACCCTATCCTACAGTAGTGTCATATAGGTGTTTCTGGTTCTGTATTAGACAATCAGTGACACTTTTATTCTAGTATATATTATCAGCCTATAGTCTATAACAGTCTATAGCTATGTTTGGAGTCCTGTGAGGCTGTAAGTCTCATTACAGAGGAGTGATGCTTTGTTATTTATTTCTTAACACTAGAGGTGAAACGCATATATAGTTTGGCATTGGGGTTGTTCCATAGGAAAACCTAAATTAAACGAGTTTGCGTATTGTTTATCATCTGTAAATTGGACATTTTTATCATCAGATTAGACTCGACCTTAGCTGCACTCAGGCTAATGCTAACATTAGCGTCCATCTTGGAGCACATGTAAGAGCAGCAAGCTAACCTGCTAATATGCGAACATCAGCAGGTTAACATGCTGTTAGCTGTTTATATTTATGTCAACACTGTTAAAGGTTAACATGCTCACATTTAGCGTTTAACTTGTAGCGTGTTTGCTAGCTAATGTTTGTACCTGCATGTAAAATGTAGCATTTTCTGTATGCCAATGTAGAGAAACTGAATATCTTTCTATTTTTCTATCTGTGTCTGTGTTTATAGTAAGCGATGAGCACCTCGTGGAGTTTGTGGAGAACCAGGATCATGTTGTGGTTCTGGCGGCTCTACAGAGGTTCCCGGACAGCCCTGAGTTGCTCCAGCAGGCCATGAAGGTGCTGCTTCCACTGTCTCGTCCTGGTGAGACCCCATTACACCACAATACTGTTTATGAGATCTAAGAGGGAAAGAAAAGAACTGGAATACTAACATTACTACTTGATTAGTAAAAAGGGATAGTATGTAAGTGCTCTTCATTGATCTCATATTGATTGATTGATCTCTCAACATAGTGCAGACAGTGGCAGAATCAAGAGTCAAGGTTTGGTTTGATCCATAGTGTTGTGAGGGTGAATGGATGGATTCAGTGCAGTTCTCTGGATGTGGAGAGGTTTAGGAATGTGTGCTTGTACTCTATTAATATAATGGTGGATGTGTTACACCACTTGTTGATCATGAAGATCAATTAGAAGAAAATTAGATATAAACCGCTCTCTTTGTTTATTTCACACAGCCTATTTCTAGCCTCCCACTAGACCATGATGTCACTGTAATACTTTTTAAACAGCCATGATATAAATTAGATTATACAACAAACGCCACTAAACGTGTGACATTGTGCTGCAGAGTCAGAGCATCTGTTTGTGGGACAGGAGAGCTGTGTTTGTTGAAAATTGTCAAATCTGATCTGGAAATTCCCTCATGGTGAGGAACACAGCAACTCCTTCAATGACTACTCCTTGTATTTACTATCCAGATAGTTGTATAACAGATAATTGCCTTTGAGTCTTCCAGCATTTCCATTAAATTTTATTTTTAATTTCTGAACAGCAAATGCAATTATCAGAATGCAAGGAAGCCCCCGAATCCCTGAATTACAGGTATTCCTAAAAACAATAAAAAGTAGAAAAAATAATATAAATGTCCAGGAAATGTATTTCATTTCAGTCTGTGTCAGTTGGTCAAATTTGTCAACACAAGAAGCACAAGGAGACTTTTTTTTTGTTTTTTTCGTGACCTTTTCAGGTCTTTTGTAATGCTGTCTGACATTTTCTCCAAAGCACTTTCTTTCTTGTTGTTTTAGGCCATGTTTTCCCTATTTCTAGTTCCAGTGTTAACCATAGTGATGTTATAGAAAATATTTTTTTGACCTAATAATATGGAAGTGTGTAAAATCAGCGTGAAGTTTAAAACTGTTTTAAAATATGCAGTATATCAACTAACTAGCTTTAAGTCTGCAAAAGTTAGGACCTTGCTTGCAGATAGTAAACAGTTTTAACTACCTCAAGTCTTAAATCACTTTGTCCTGAGTACAGCCCTGGTTAATGTTTTGCCTGTTCTGATGTGTTTTCCAGGCTGATCCTGAAAGTATCTCAGTATAGTATAGTATACTGTTTATTGAGACTGGATGTCTACATGGCGTTGAGTCAATGTGTTTGTATTGTAATACCTAATATAACTGAAACTAAACAGAATTGAACACAAAATAAAAGCTAATTACAAAACTATAATAACTCTGCCTCAAACACACAGTACCGTTGTTATTTATACACTGCAATATCTTGTTACTTGCAATCTATCATATGTGCAGTTATTAGAGATGTATCTGTGATAACCTAACAATATTGGCCATGCTAATGTTATGGCTTTTGTAGTGCAAAATAGCAGTGTTCCTTAATTAGCTGGATGATTTCTGCATGAAATGTGGAGCTGGACATGAAAAAATGTAGAAAAGTGGACGTGACAAAGTTTCAGTCATGAACATTTTTTCCACTTTAATGTGTTTTTTTCACGGATGTATGATTTATCACAGCCATGGGAGATTCCAGGCTATTTGGAGATATCACTCTTTTCTGACCTTATTCTTGGTTTTTCTTTTTTTTGCTATCTTTCTTTTGTTGTGTTGTGTTGTGTGTCAATAGGTTTTTGGTTTAGGAATCCTAAATAGTTTAGTTGGTATTTCTAATCAGTTTACTTATACTATGTATACTTTTTATTTTATGTAACTATAGACTAATTCTTATTTTACATATTGGGATATTTCATGCTGTGTAGTATAATCCTGAAATATCACTAAATATATATTCGTGATTGCAGACTAAAATCAAACCCAGCCAAAACATGAAGGGTGACAAATGCAAAAAGCCGAGACAGATTCAAACATCAACATTTCTGAGTTTGTGAGCTTTTCTCTTCCAGGCAGTAACGTGGAGATGTTGATGTCGGGGGGTGCTCGGTGCTACAGTGTGATCATTGCTGCAATGGATGCCTTCCCAGAGGTGGAGGAGTTGCAGGAGACGGGCTGCTGCCTGTTCAGGAGGTTTACATCAGGTCAGACCCAAAGGTCCAATGTTTGCCATTACAAACTATAATATATATATATATATACAAATATAAACTGTGTTATAGTCACACTCATAACACTTAAAAACTCTCAGATACACTGTCAATGAATAACTTTGGAGTATCTCCACACTTATTGACCGTCGTTGATGTTAACAATGTTTACGAAATCAATAAATCCTCACTGTCAATAAAGCAGTGTTTGGATTGTGTTCATCCTGATAATCTAATGTGTTTGCCAGTTGACAGGTTAAGATTGAAGAGCTCAGTGGAGGCATCGGTTTAATCCAGGGTGCGCTTGTTTTGTTTCATCTTTTAGAGAGTTACTACAACATCCTGGTACTGAACGGTGTCCAGAGGGTCGCAGTAAGAGCCTGTCAGACTTTCCCTGACAACGCCACACTGCAAGCCGCCGCTCTCTCCTGCCTGGCTGACCTCAGTGAGGACACACGCTCACATGTGTTGTATAACTCATTTATTTATATCCACATAGATGGATTAGAGAGAGACAACAGAACAATGCTTTGACCTCAACATATGTGCTAAATATGAACATCAATAGCTCACCATTATTTTCTTAAGACTTGTGAAAATATATTTTCAAAATGATAGCATATTTGCACTATATACAGTAATTACACCAAACTGTCTCCTTCTGTCAGCTGCAACCATTGTGCAGAACAAAGCGGTAGCCGAGCAGGGTTTGGAGGAAGGAGAGGAGGAGGAGAACAGAGGTAAAGAGGTGGTGGAGGACATGGGCCTGGGCTGGATGGAGGCCTGCTGTAGGGCACTGGATCTCCACGCTGCTGAACCAGCCGTTCAGGTCAGTTCAACTTCTTCTAGCCCTCGAGCTACAGGAAATATTTAACATGGGATCATTTAAATAAGTCTCTGACATGCGTGATTCACTTCTGTTGCCCCAGGAAGCTGCAAGCTGGGCCATTCACAATCTGTTACTGCACGGAGCTGGGGTGGACCATTCAGGAGACGAGCAGGATGAGAGGTACAGTCTGAAACACAAAGCCACGATAGCCTTCTGACAATGTGATTAGTTTCTATCAAAGTTTTTGACTCTTTAACTCTTCTGATAATGGCTTTTTTTTGGGCGCAAAAAAATTACGCAATTAATAACGCAAAACAATAAACAACAGTTGTCTCACCCAAACAGATGCAACAAAACCTCTCGGCTCCTGTCTCCCTCTGTGAATCTGAGCTACTTTATTGTTAGATTTGTCGGGTTTTGAAACCCTCCTAGCAACTTTATTTGTAAAAGCAATTAGTGACTTATTCAAACCATCAGGGAAAAGGCAAGAAATACATACTAATATTAATATGTTGTTATTTATTCCCATGTATTTTGCTTGGCTTTTCTGCCATCAGCGCTGGGTTCTGTCCCTGTCCACGCACACAGGCAGCAGTAGGTGTGGCATGTGGGAAGGGAGGTTTGAGATGAGATGCTTTTCTCTCACTCTTTCTGAATGTCTGGATTAAGATGTTCCTATAGCTTTGTAATATGTGAGGTTTTGTTTGATCTTATAAATAGTTAAATATTTTGATCTCATATATGCATTTTCACTATTTCAAGCCATATTTCCACTGGCTTTAGCACTGTTTGACACTTGTTTTCTCATATGTCAGTTTTAAAGGTTAAAATGTCTGTTTTTCCACATGGAGACTTTGTTAGTAAAAGAAAAGCCAAACAAATGTAATCTCCATTAGAATCAAGAAAATGCAAGAAATCATAATTTGGTGTTGTGCATGTCATGGGGGATGTTTAAGAAATGAGAATGTAATGACATTTGTCGGATATTATATGTGTGTGTGTGTGTGTTTTTCAGGACTCCTGTTCATAGACAGTTAATGGCAGCCATGCTGCTCCACTCCTCCTCGCCCCGTGTGTTTGAAGCTGCTACCAGTGCCATTGCCACACTCATCACACACAACAGTGAGTCTTCAACAGTACACACTTAAACGACTATAATATATATCTTTATCATAACAATGTATCAAATTGAGTGATAAACCTACAGAGAATTATCACCTAAACCTGCAGCTCCCCTCTGCTTTGCCAAGCTTTATAGTTTCAGCTGATTGTGAAGTGTCCCACCCACAACTAGGCATGCCTTGAGAGTGATTCATTGGTTGTTACTGGTGGGGTCGAAGAGAAATAAAGCAAAAACAAAAACAAACAAAAAGCAAAAACGGCATATCTTGGCAAACTAGAAAGTAAGCTGAATGTCCGTGGGGAAAGTAATTTAACATTACCTGACACACAAATCTTGGTTGGAACGGCTAGAATAACAAGTAAGTGTTGTGTGGCTCAGTCTGATCTAATTAGTTAATTTCCTATTTATAGAGCCAGGACTGTGTATAAACACCAGATTTTTTTTTTCAGTGCACACACAGAGCAGAAAGCTAGTGGACCATGAGAAGAAACTTGCTGAATTTGGAAAAAAAAAAAAAGTCTATTGAATTAGAATCTCATACTTAGAGTTGCTTACCCCACCTTTAGATGCTGATGATAAGCCACTGTTGTGTTCACAATTTGTTTCCACTGCCTCCAAGAGGCCAAAAAGATCAGTTATTGGAGGTTTAACATCCAGTGTGCAGAAATGGGACTAAGTGGAGAAACACACATACATGCACAGAAGCAGGGCTCACACTTTAGTTATATCTTATGTAGAATAACATCTCAACATCTACTTTGTATTTTTATCATCATCATCAATAAAATAGACTGATTCAAAGTTTCATTGGAGCTTTCGCTGATGTAGTAAAACCACACTTCTCTAATAATCTGTATAGGTTCAACTATATTCATAAATAGTGTTTGTTGACTTTTATAGTGAATGTCTGCTCTGCTCTGTTTGCAGGTAAAATGCGTTCACTGCTGCTGTCCAGTGGCCTTCACGTCAATCTAGTAGAGATGATGAAGAGACATTCAACCTCAGCTGAAGTTTCCATCAGCGCCTGCAAACTGCTAAACCTGCTCTTCCAGGGAAGGTGGGCACAAACAGTTTCCACTCTATGATTTCCTTGTTGTTTTTACAAAATCACGTAACTATAAAGGACAAAAACATAGTCAGAATGGGAAAAACAGGCACACTGGATAGACTGTTGTTTTTCAAAGATCATCTCCATTTGTGTACAGGCCTTTCTGACTTATTGAAGTAACAAGTAATGAACATAAAGCCAAAAATGTTCAATGTTCCCAAAATGTTCAGAAATAATGACATTCATATTTCATTTTGGAGTGAAACCTGTCTCTTTTTGTCTGTAGGACAGCCAGTCTAGATGAGTTGAACATGGCCATGAGTCAGATCCTCAGTGCAATGAAGATTCATAACTTCCAGCCAGAGGTTCAGCTGGAGGCTCTGCAGGCCAGTCTGGTCTTCCTCTGCCCAGGTATACTCAAGTGGTCTCTTTCTGTTGTGTTTATGCACGGTCCAGAGGTGACCTGTCAATCAAATGTTGGTTGTAAGCTGATCATTTCGGTTAGATTTTTATTTATTTTTTGTTTGCAACTATCTGGTGAAGAAAGTTGAACATGTAACAGAAACATATTTTTCTCTAGATTTGATGGAGGCCAAGCTAAAAGGAGAGTGAATATTGGACTAGCTACTTTTACAAATGCATCACAGTCTATTTAGTGGGCATAAAGCAAGACAAACCTCCCAAACAAAGGTGGATACACTTTCTAATGCTCACTCAGATCATAATTTCTCGAGCTGCATGATGGGTGGTTCAGTGTACTCTTGCTCCGCTCCCACCACTGCACTTATAACACTCCTAATTAGATTAATGATCAATAAGGGAGCGGTTGTTTCTCTGTGTCTGTATGTTTGCTTGCATATTTGTCTTCACTTTTTTCCTTGGTGTGTGTGTGTGTGTGTGTGTGTGAATTCCCAGACAGGAGTTTGAGGGAGCATGGCATCTCGGTCGCAGATCCAGACATGGCCGACGTGTCGCTGAAGGTCCTGAAAAACCAGTGTGTGGTGGAAGGAGCTCACACCCTCTACCTGGAGGTTCTCAACAGGGTATGAATGCAGTAACAAACCCCAGAATATCTCTCTAAAAATCTTTCTTTCAGTCTTTCCACAGTTTTGATATATTATATCTGACCATATATAATATATTAGAAATACAATGATATCACAATAACCAAAAAGAATAGAGGAGGGTAGAGCTTATAAAACACTCTGATGGGAATATGTTTTGCACAGCAGAAGCAGTGTATTCATTCATTCCATAAATTGAACAACAGTTCATCCATTCATTGTAGAAATTATACTGTAGGTTGTTCTGCAACCACAACATCGGAAGTATGTAATTACATTTCCAGTTGACCTACTGGTATTAATTAATGGTGTGCTTGTTTTTTTTTTTTCTCCATGTGGTTGTTTAGTACCCCTCTGCCTGAGGGTTGGGTGGCAAAAAGGGACAAAAACAGCCTCTGAAAAGAGTAGACACAAGACAAAAGGCATCACGTGTCAGTGGGGAAGTCAAAAGCCAACAATTAACTATTATATCTACAACTTTTAACTTCCTTTTCTGCCATATGTGAAGTTTTGTTACAAAGTAAATATAAACCATTGACATTGACCGATGTGACATCTATATTTACGCAATGACTTACAGCAAAAAGCGATTTTATTTGACAATCTTTTTTATGTCAAAAACAACAAAAGAAACAACAGCACTGTTGCTAGTCACTGTGACATGTATATCACAAACCTAGTAAATTACATACAGCTAGCCTTTATGTAGCTCTACACAACGTGTTCATTGTTATCTGTGAATGGTAAAGCATGAAGTTTAAGGCAGTACAGGCTTGGAGGACAAAAGACTGGATCCTATATCTTAAACTTCAAGTTGTTTTTCCAAAGTCGCATATAGCTTAACAATTTATATAAACTTTGTTGCCAGTTTATTAGGTACACCCAGCAAACATTATGCAGTCCAATACATCAGTCATCCTACCTTCCTTAAAAACGATTTTTGTTAATCATTTTTAGATATTTTTTTGTTTTAGGAGTAGCATAATGAGAACTAGTACTACTACTATTACTACTACCTTGTATCCTTGTATGATATTGTGTGCTTTTTGTGTACAGTTTATCAGCAGCTCTGCCATACAGAAGTGTGGCCTGAAGGTGCTGTCTGCTCTGGCTGACTGCTCCGGTGCAGTGGACTTGCTCTGCCAGCAGGGGGCAATAGACACAGTGCTGCATACACTACAGATGTTCCCACAGGAACGAGGTACAGTATACAATTGTCTATGGTCCATAGCCTAAATGAACTCAAATAAGATTTTTTTAACCAGCATTGAAGAGGAAAAATCGGCTAAATCTTGATTTTCAACTCATGTCTGAAACAGGACAGCATACAGCATAGTGCTGGCTCTACAATGACATAGGCAAATACTTGATTTCACACACTGTATGTCGGTCATTAGTCAGTGCTCCATTTTTTCTCTCTTGAGGGCAAGTTTAGAAGTACTTAAACTGTAGTGAATGATAATAAGATCCAGGAAGTAAAAGTGACTAAAGGTGTACACAGACTTGAATATACAGGGGTTGCATAGTGCAATTAGAACAATGCCCTCATTTGAACATTCACAATATTATGATTTCAATGTTAGAAATGACTTATCATGCTTTCACTAATTTCCCAACTTGTTCCAGAGATACACTACTGGGGTCTTACCCTGCTCACCTACCTCGTATCCAAGAAGAAGCTGTCGAGGATGATTGTACCTGTTCTGGCCTCTGTTGTGGTCGCCTCACTCATCCAGTACAGAGAAGACTTTGAGATGCTCCTGAAGGTGACCCGAGTGACAGACTATGCTAAAATGGATCATAGATAGATAGAAAATCACTGTGTTGATTGTTGCATTCCCTTTTTTAATCATCAAGTGCTTAACCTTAAATTAAATTTATATGTAATTCAGATTGACTTGACTTCTCTTTATTATTACTGACTATGTTGTGTGTCCTGCAGTGTTTCCAGGTGGCTCTGAGGATGCTGGATGCCTGTTCAGGAGCAGCTGCTGAACTGCAGAGAGAAGACTTTGATAGGCAGATCTTCCAACAACTCAGAGAGGAGACTCCTGACCAGAGCAACAACCCGGTGAGTTTACACACTTTACAACACTTTCTCTGTGTTTCTCTCTTCTCATCGCTGCACGCAATCAGAGGTCCTTTCCACCCGTGAAAACTTAGTTTACAGATCAAGTTTACTTGCACATGCACAAGTGAACGGGTCTGTAAGTAATAGTATATATAATGATAGTATATGTGTATGCATGTGTTTGTGATCTGTCTGTCATGCATGTTGTATTTGCTATTTGTTTTGTGCCAGTATTAAAAAAAAATAGATAAATAAAAAAAAAACGAAAGAAAGAAAACTTTGAACTGCTGTCTTCGAAAAGAAGTGGGGCAGCATTTTCCCAGATTCTGGACTTTTCCCATTTGATTTGCTGTAATGTTGAGACAAAGGCCTTACTGTACACACACAGGAACATACAGTACAAAAGGGCAGTGCAAAACATACCAGACATGCTTGAATTGGTCAGATTAGGCATGTTGACTACTTGTCTACTTCTTATAGTTCTAAGAAAATGCCTTACTAGAAATATGGTGAACCTCCACCATAGTTTAATAAACAGATTGGTCTCTTCTCCCTCTCTGTCTCTGTCAGCTGCGTAAGTCGGTGTGCCTGGCTCTGTCTAAGATGTGGTGTGACTCAGAGCTACACTACAGCATGCTGGAAAAGGCCTGCGAGGACGGAGACACAACACTGGCCGAGTGTCTGATTGAGCTGGGTGCAGACATCAATAAGAAGACCAAAACAGAATCTCTCATCTACCAGGTCAGATGTCACAGAACCTGACAGGCCATTCATGTACTTCATGTCCCGAGGTCATGTTTAATTTGTTACCTTCTGTCAGCAAAGGGAAGTTAGGTTTTCACTCATGTCAGTTTGTGTTCTTTTATCATTTTACCTCCAAAAACTCAGAAGAAGAACAGAAAAAGCCAAAAAGTTTCTCTTTTTTGAATTTTGACAATTTTTAGCCACACTAACGGCTTGGCTCTCAAGTATTCCGCCATTACATGCAAATGTTAGATGTATGCTAAATGTATGCTAAAATGCTAAACAAATATGGTAAACATTATACCCGCTGAACATCACCATGTTAGCGTTGTCATGTGAGCATATTAGCATGCCAATGTTAGCATTTAGCTTAAACCACCACTCAATTCATTCAGTTGATCAGCAGGTTATTTGTCTTTTATTAAGTGGAAATACTAAACATTTCTGTTTCTCTGGTGTGAGGATTTGTACGTTTTTTTTTTTTACATTGTTTTGAACTGGTAACTTGTAATCGACATTTGTCAATATTTTTAGATATCTTTATAGACTAATAGATAACGCTAATAGATAACCTTACTTTTTTCTTTTTATACAAAACTGGGTACAACAACTAAATAAAATAGTTTAAAATTAGGCAAAACTATGATTTGAATGAGGGAATGTTGAATCATAGTATAAGTAAACAGGACTAACAATGTGACTGCTTTAGGTGCTCGACCGTTCTCGATACTTGGTGCTAATGACACATTTCAGACTGTACGAAAAAACAAATTCAGTTTCAACACTCAGCCCTACTAACAGATAGATCAATCATCAGTTCAGTGTCAATCATGGCAATCAATCATCTCTGCTGTCTTTTTCAGGTGTGTGAGAGAGGCGGACCCCTCGAGCTGGTGGAGCTGCTTCTCAGCCGGGGTGCCCACGAGCAGCACCTCCGCAGAGCTCTGGCTGTGAGCGTGAAGCGGGGCGACGGACCCACAGTCATTCAGCTGCTGGGGCGTCTGGGTCTGGACCTCAACAACAGCGCACTCTGCCTTGGGGGCTTCAGGCTGTGCCGTCTAGACGCCGCCTGGCTGAGCCCCTTGCTGGCTGAAAGAGGCAGAATATACTGTCTCCGTTACAACAACAGTGAGGAAGAGTTGATGTTCTCTTCTCTTTTTTTTGTCTGTAAATGGATTAGCTTTGGGTTTTGGATAAAGTGTTGATTTCACAGTTTTATGACTTAAACAGTTGATCATTTATCTGGAAAAATAAATTGACAGATGGAATTAATGTTTAGTTGCAGCCCAGTCTTAATAAATATCCACCCTGTTCTGTTTTAAGGTAAAGGAATGAGTTTGGCAAGGTACATACAGTCTTTACAGAGGTCCAAGAGTAGCAGTGGTCCTCTTAGATCTCTGGCCGACCCCTGTCTGACCTCTGGCTACATTTCTGAAGAGAGTGACGACTCCAGCTTCAGCTTTGTCTCCATGGACGACAGCCTATTCTTCAACGACGACATGGAGAGTGATGGTAAACGTTCAGAAATGTTGGCTAGAGCTTATCCTGCAGTGCGTTCATAGACATCAGGCAATTATGCCACAAACAAAGTAACAGTTTAACTGTTGAGTTCTGACACAGGCAGCCAATTTGTTCAGACTTGAAGTGGCATAATAGATTTCTACGCCTGAATTACAGCAGTGCATTTCAGACAATGTAATTCTACTACAGCCTGAACGGAGGATGAATAATCTGTTAAACGTTAGACTGTAGTTCTGTTGTGCTCCAGCAGCTAAAGCAATAACATCTCTTCACTGTAATGCTGGCTTCTCAGAAACTATATACTAAAGCCCATACACTGTAGCATCCTGTATGCCTCCTCTAATGCATTTATCTGGGAGCTTTTTTTAGCTCATGGGTCTCAAGTCTCCAACAAAAAAAAAAGAATTGGCAGTGGCAGCCTCTGCAGACCAACGACGGGATTGACTCTGAAACTGGGATAAATTCCCAGAATACAAATAATCATGAGTACTCAGATTTTAAGTATCACATACACATTATACCTGAACTTGAGTGCACCTCAAACAGAGAGGAAAACATATCGTACCGTGAGCGGAGTTCTCATAATTAAATGTTCTTTTTCCTTCTTATGATAATATCCTCACTTCTCATTGTGTGCTTTTCCTTTTGTAGGGAGTGATTCACTCTCAGGGGCTCTGTCTCCAAAACCGCACAATAATTCAACAGAGGAGTTGAGGGGCGGATCCTTTAAAAGGAAGCAGGGGCGTCGCAGACATGCCAGTGCAGAGGTAGAACCTCTTCATTAACTTTTAAAAAAGTATAGGATTTGATGTTATTATTATTATTATCTCTGCAGTGATTCCCTTTCTTAGTAATAGAACTATAAATCCCAAACAGATGTGTCTGTTCCCTCACTGTTTCTTTCCTCTTCCAGAGTGGTCAAACTGAGAATGAACATAGTGAGCCTGTACACAGGAGATATGGAAGGACTGGCTCAAGCCAAAAAGGTATCTCCGTCAGATTCAATTCAGTTCAACCTCATTGTCTTTCTGCCAAACCTGACATGACTTATAAATGTTGATGGTTATCTAGTTTCCATTGTCAGTCAGTTAACTGGTAAATCTGAAACACTATACAAAACTGCTTGAGAAAATACAGTTTCCGTGTAGATCTTATGCACTGATTGTATACTAATTGTATGTACCGATATACACAACTAATAAAAATAATAATAATTACATACTTTTATACTTTTATATAGTAAGGAAATACTCTTTAAGCTAAAACTGGTGTAGGATGTGTTTAGATAAGAGAATAAATGTGCATTTTGAGAGCTCATGTTTATTTAGTTACAGAAACTGTAACTGTGTGAAATTATTTGCAGTCCATAATATCATAGTATCAGTTTAAATTGGATAATAGAAAATGTTCCTTTTTTGTTTTTTAAAATGTTTATCAGAGCAGCAATGTCTTATTTATTGTTATTGCACATCTTTCAACAGAGACTCAAAACATAATTTTGTCAGTCTGAAAGCTCTTGACTTATGACAGGTCGTAGCTAATGATCTGTCACCTCCTCAGTGTTCGGTGAGAACTCTGCTGCTCTGCCCAAAGAGAGGGAGAGGATTCGCCTGCTGGACCTGTCAGGTAATGAGCTGGACTCTTTGTCCTGTCTGATGGATGATGGCTTCGTCCAGCAGCAACTGGGGCATCTCCTCCGCCTGGACCTGAGCCACAACTGTCTGCTGGAATTTCCTTCAGCACTTTGCCAGGTAATGTGTGTGTGACCTGTGCTAAAATACTAAGACATCAAAGGATTCATATGTACGCTGATGAACACCTTTTTGATGTGTCACAGAGTTTGACGAGTCTGACTCGCCTGGACCTGCAGGGCAACCAGCTCCAGTCGTTGCCAGTGGAACTGCTGTCTCTGCTCTCACTGAGCATGTTGAACGTCTCCCGTAATTGTGTGGGTCCCCTACTGACCTTTGATTCCACTGTTACCTGCCCATCGCTGCGGCAGCTCAATCTGTCTTTCAACAAAATCACCACATTCCCTCACGAGTTGGGCCGCGCCATGCATCAACTGGAGGAGCTGTTTTTGGAAGGGTAAGGAGGCTGGTTTGGATACTCAGATGAATATCTTGGTGAGGGAATGTCAACATGACTATATAATACTCAAGTGTATGAGTGTCAAGTTGCTATGAAAACAACAAAACCAAATAAGATTTTCTTTAGACTTTAACTGGAAAATTGTGAAATTTGAATTCAGGAATTTATTTCATAGTGGAAAAGGCTGGCATGTCTCCAGTGATTATGGGATATTTTCAGAAGTGGACCAACACAATAATGACTAATGAGGGTTGTGAAATCGTGGCTTCTGACGTAAACTCCCACATCAGTTCTCCAAATTGAATTAATTTGTTGGCTGCTGTAAATTCAAACCATAGTAAACAAAATTTCATTTTTATTACTCAGTTTTCTTGGATACCTTTCTAAACAAATCACTGCTCTGCTCTGTATCACTGAGCCGAGGGATTACTAGAAAGCACTCAGTGAGCACACACCTCAACCAATGCTGCACAGTCCTCTTTTTATCTGAATGTATTTATGGCTTTTTATTGGATAGTGACAGCTGAAGAGAGAGGGAATGACACACAGCAAAGGATTTGAACCCTGGGTCGCTGCAGCGGGTACGTGGTGTGCCAGCTCTACCAGTGAGCTAACTGGGCACCCTGATGTTTTTATGTTTTAACGTATCATAAGTCTGATTGTCACTAGCCATTAAAAACCCAAATAAATAATAATAAAAAAATGTGTGATATTCTGCTCCCTAACAAACAGACTACTAAACATCTTTTAAATGTGCTGGACAAATTTTGCCCTTTTGTATTCTTCATGTCAAATCAGGTTTCTCGGTAAAAACATAACCATGTAATTTTATGACTGGCATTCATGTTTCTAATTGCAGAATGGTGCAAGACAACTGTTATTCTTTCTCTTTTCAGTAACAGTATAAGTGAGCTTTGTGTGCCTCTGTGTCTGCCGGAGATTAAGCTGCTTGATGTGAGCAAGAACAGCATGGAGAGTATTTCTCCAGACTTCCTGACTGGCTGCCCCAAATTGGAAACTTTGAATGTCTCCATGAACAAAATCTGTGAGTACTGTATTAACTGATTATTACATTCTAAATCTGCCATTGAAAAGCACTGTGCCTTCTTCGTGTGCCCACTGTGTACTCTGGAAAGCACTCAAGCACCATGTGATCCTGAATAAGATTATGTGGACAGAAAGAGCAAATGGGTTCAATTTCAAAATGGCATACAAAATATTTGAGAAAACAGATTTCCTTCCAAAGCGCATTATTCAGACTGTTGACATAGCTGTGAAGGCATCTAAAAAATTCTGAAATATCAAAGATTGGATTCATAGGCCAGTTAATTTGATTGAACAACGAGTCCATATAATCTTGAGTTATTCAGTGTTGAATTTCAGGATTAGATGTCATGGTAACACAAAAACATCTTTACTGTTTTTCTCCAGGTTCTCTGTCACATCTCTCATCTAAGATCACAACACTGAAACTAGCAAACAACAATTTCACTGAAGTTTCTGAGGCTATACTCCATCTCCCAAAGTAAGTCAGACCCTCCATCCATACAGTGGTGTGAAAAAGTGTTTGTTTAATTGGTTTGGATGTCCGAACACTTAAGTGTGGACAAACATGCAAAGGAACAGGAAATGAGGAACGTTGGCAAA
>NW_023339762.1:7419382-7430105 GCF_004916995.1 Morone saxatilis | reverse complement strand
ACTTTTTCACACCACTGTATTTCTAATGTGCAGTTCTCAACGCTTTATTTCTGGCTGTGTGATGAAGATTTATAGCACAAATGCTTAATCATCATCCCTCGATTTATCCAGCTTGCGGTCATTGGACATGAGAACCAACAACATTGCTTCTCTGCCTGGCCCGGGATTCTGGGAGTCCAGCAACCTCAGAGAGCTGATCTTCAGTCATAACTGTATCAAAGATCTGGATCTGAGTGGTCCGATCTACAAATGGGCCAGACTGGAGAAACTCCACCTGAGCAACAACAAGCTCACTGAGGTAAAGAAACCGATAAAAGCCGTTCTTAAACTGAACAACCCAACACCTGTTTGATTGATATTGCAAAAACAAACTTGACTTGGGAACATAAATCACAACCAAGACTCTGTTTTTGCAAATTAAGCCCTTTCTTTACCTTCCGAAAAAGCCTTTGATGGTTGTACTGTCTCTATTCAGATCCCTCCAAAGATCGGCCTGTTGGAGGGCCTGACCTCCCTGGATGTGAGTCATAATACTAACCTGCGCTCCTTCCCGGATGAGATGGGGAAACTGGGCCGACTGTGGGACCTGCCGCTGGACGGCCTTCGACTCCAGCTGGACCTCAAACTCATTGGCAGCAAGACCAAAGACATCGTCAGGTCAGGGGCTTTACAAACCTAAATTAAATTCTCTTTGATTACCTCAAATTCCATTTTTGCTATTTTCCCCACAGTTTATGGGCCACTCAGTGATAGTGATCACTCAGTCTTGAAACTGTAGAAGATGAAGTAATATTAAATATATCTCACAATTAATAAGTCATACCTTTTCGCCACCCTCTCTCCCAGGTTCCTGCAGCAGCGGCTGAAGAAGGCAGTGCCGTACTACCGGATGAAGCTCATCGTTGTTGGGAATGTGGGAAGTGGGAAGACCACCCTGATCCAGCAGCTGATGAAGCTGAAGCGCTCCCAGTTGAACTCGAAGCAGGACACTTTTGGCATTGACGTCCGGGACTGGACCGTCAGGGAACGGGACAAGAAGAAAATGGTGCTGAACGTCTGGGACTTCTCAGGTTGGCCAATAAATGAAGTTAAATGGATTTATTTAAAAAGCTGTTTAGGGATAAATTGCAAACACAACAACTAAACATAAAGTCACACATGGTACAGGGACAGCAGGGCATCTTAATGATCAGTCCTTACTGCAGGTTGCAGCTAGATAGAGTCTAAATCCCCTGGGTTACCAAGAGCATATCAAAGTTGAATGTTCAGGTCCAAGTCATCCCTTTAACACCATGTACCCTAACCCATGCAAGAAAACAAACAAACAACATTTGACACTTTCATAGCCTTAGTGATGATATACACTCCATCACTCCTAGATTTCCATCTATACAGTTACAGTACACCATCTTTTCAGTTGCTGTAAGATTCATTTTCTTTACCTGATTTAATGTTGGTCTTATTTCAAGAAGAAGTTGGCTCAAAAGTAATCAACAATATGTAGATATTCTTTGTAGGAATGAAGCAAGGATATTATAGATGAAGTACATAAATCTTATATTTTAAGGTATGCGTGTTGTAAGACACAGATTAAAATATATCATTACTGATTTGAGAGAGGTATGTGTGTATCCTATTCATCCAGTGTGATTTTGTTTCACTCCCTGCTCCTTTACCTCACAGGTGGAGAGGAGTTCAGTGGCTCTCACCCTCACTTCCTGACTTCCAGAGCTCTCTACCTGGTGGTATACAACCTCAACAAAGGAGCCAGTCAGGTGGACGCTCTCAAACCCTGGCTCTTTAACATCAAAGTGAGTCATAAACCAAAGATTCAGTTATGATGGAAACAGATTGTTGGCAAACGTGTTTCACTTGTTTCAAGAGAAAAATGTTAAAAGTTTTCAAGATAAAATTATTTTGGAGAAAACTTTGAAATCTAAATTACATACAGGAGTATATATATATTTTTTTATCTTGTGAAAAACCCTTGCACTCCTCTACTATTCAGGCTGCAGCTCCTCTGTCCCCAGTCATCTTGGTAGGAACCCACACAGATGTGAGCGAGGAGCTGCAACTTCAGTCCTGCATGACCAAGATCAGAGAGGAGCTGCTGAACCACCAAGGCTTCCCTGCCATCAAGGACTACCACATAGTCTCTGCTTGCGAGGACTCAGACGCCATGACCAAGCTCCGCAAGGCCATCTTCAGGGAAGTCACCAGCTTTAAGGTAAAACGACACAAACAGCGGACTAAACCTTGCCTTTCTTTAACCCTCCTTGATTCTGCCTTCACCTTCTCTTCTCCTCTCCCTTTCGCAGATCCAGGGCCAGCCTGTGATGGGCCAGCTGGTTCCAGACAGCTATGTGGAGCTGGAGCGCCGGGTCCTGCAGGAAAGAACCCGGGTTCCCCCAGAGTTCCCTGTTCTCAGGCACCAGGTGCTACTGGAGCTCATCCAGGAGAGTCAGCTGCAGCTGGAGGAAGCTGAGCTGCCCCACGCTGTCCACTTCCTCAGTGAAGCTGGTGAGTCGGGGGTCACAGCTGCTTTAAAGAAGACCTGCTACATTCAACATCGTTCTGGCCTTAAATAGTTTTGAAAATGAAGTGGATGACCTTAATAGACCTTTAGTGGAATATAATGTCCCAAATTACTAATATCCCTCAGCTCTCCTTCATCTTGGCATCAGCACTTACTGTACCATCAGTCACAGCTCTACGCACATCATCGAATTATGCAGTCATACATGTAGCAGGCAGAGAACAGGATGACTCTGAGATGTGATTGTATGAATTGAAATATTACTGTGTCTCCTCAGTCAATTTCTCAGACACTGGTAGGAGAAGAAGAATTAAAAGCATACAGAGATATTCTACAAAACACTGAAGGACCAACAATACTATAACAATAACAATCTGACCAGGCATTGTTGCGTTTTTTTCCCTCCTCTGTCACTGAAGGAGTTTTACTGCACTTTGATGATCCTGCACTTCAGCTCCAAGAACTCTACTTCATCGACCCACAGTGGCTGTGCAACATCATCTCCCAGGTAGCTTCATCTGGACACACAGAGACAATCGCACACGCTTCGTGTCTTTGTTCAGGCTAACATTTCGCTAGCCTAGTTGTTATGTCCACACTATTTATCAAGTGATTCAACTGCATATCCGCTACACAGTACATTAGGAATCTAAAGATATATCGTGAGACACATAAATCGCATACAAATATGTGAAGATTCAAATAGCTGAGATGAAAAATTAATCATTCTCCTTTTAAACAGCAGAGGGCGCTATGTACTTTCGACTGTACTTGTTTAAAGCGCTACATTACTCATGACAGTAGCTGTATCAAGACGAAGAAACGTCACTTTCAGTTTTACAAAGAGAAGTACATATGCATTGTTTTGCACAGTTTATACGCTACCTCATGAAATAGAAAGGATTCTTTGATTTGACATAGAAAATATATTTAGAGATTTCCGTCAGAGAAATAAAGGAATTTTCTTTACAGTAATTTCTCTTCAATGTCATTTTGTAAAAAAATCCGTAGAAAATCATCTTGTGAACCCAGTATCATGAATTGTATCAAATCGTAAGTTGAGCGTATCCATACATCCTCCAAGTCTCCAACTGAAAACGATGCATACAATATTCACATTTATGAACAGCTCACCCTAAATTTAGAGAATCAGTGAGCCATGTTAAGAACTGAAGGCCTCCCAAATAGTTCACATAAGCAGCCACATACAACCCATCTATTAACTCATATGCAGATACATGATTGTCAATGAATGTGTTAGTTCTGTCGGGTTCACAGATGCAGGTGTTGTCTGTTCTTTGTGTAGAAACTGACATTAAAGAGCTGCGGCTTCTGGGAACCTCCTAAAGGAGTTATTCAGCGCTCAGTGGTGGAGAAGTTTCTGTTTGAGACCAAATGTTTCCCCAAGAGCCACTTCACGCAGTTCTTAAAACTGCTGGAGAAGTTTCAGATCGCTCTACCCTTTGGCGAGGACCAGCTACTGGTACCCAGCAGGTATGTTTAAATTTGCAGCTATAGATGTCTGTGTTTTTAGATTGTGCCGTTGTGGAGAGATATATAAAATATTTCACCGTCATCGCTTCCTTTCCAGTTTGTCCAGACACAGGCCGGTGATAGAGCTGCCTCACTGTGAGAACTCCGAGGTGATTGTGCGTCTGTATGAGATGCCGTACTTTCCCATGGATTACTGGTCTCGCCAGATCAGCCGCTTATTGGAGTTTTCCTCTTACTTGCTTTCTGGAAGAGGTAAGTAGAACATGTTTCATCAGGGGTGCTACTCTGTAGATACAATTCAAAGAAAGAACCCAGTCATTTATCTAATGAATTATCTTGCTGTGTGTTATCCAGAAAAAGCGGTGCGACCCAACCGGATCTACTGGAGGAGAGGGGTGTACCTGAGCTGGTCCCCAGAGGCCTACTG
This sequence comes from Morone saxatilis, assembly GCF_004916995.1. Taxonomy (NCBI): domain Eukaryota; kingdom Metazoa; phylum Chordata; class Actinopteri; family Moronidae; genus Morone; species Morone saxatilis. Next base: position 7,425,648 of record NW_023339762.1, on the reverse strand, counting down.
CCTGGTGGAGGCTGCCTCAGTGGACAAGAACCCCTCCAGCTTCGTCAGGATAACTGTGCCCTCTTCACGCATAGGTGCCATATAAAAAATAAATAAAATAAAGTCAAGTCTTGCATCTAAAAATGATTCTGTTTAAATGACAACAGTCTTTGCCTTTTTTAAGATAATGCAACAAATATAACACAACCATTAACAGGCAAAACTGGCTGCACTGCTAGATATTAAAATATATCCAGAGTTGTATGTAATAAAGGAATGATAAACCTCTGCTGTTTTACAGTTTTAAATATTTTAATGTGCACAGATTCAGGTTAACCCAAATATCCGTATGTTTAATTATATAATATCTATGTATATTGGTATTACTGCAAAAGATCACAATGCTGGTAGCAGTGCACTGATATCACAGTGTTGCTAGTGATGATGTCAGTGATGATGACCGTCATTATTAACTGTTGTCTCTCCTCCCTCCAGGCCGGGTGCTGCTGGGTCAGGTGGTGGATCACATCGACTCCCTGCTGGAGGAATGGTTTCCTGGCCTGCTGAACACTGACATGCACGGCAGTGGTGAGGCTCTGCTGAAGAAGTGGGCTCTCTACAGCTTTGAGGACGGGCAGGAGTGGAGCAAGATTCTGCTCGAGGACCTCTTTACCTGTTTTGATAATGGTACGTAAATCACACTAAAAAACATCTGCTTTGTCAAAGTGCAAATTCAAGAATGTTCCTTCTTTAATCCATAAAAAATGGTACAAAACACATAGTTTGTTTCCTAAAAGCATGGTTCTGATTATCTGACATCTGTTATGTCAATGATTACATTATGGATCACAGATTTCCTGCTGGTGAACCCGGAGGACCCCCGCTGCACACTTCCTATCTCTCAGATTGCTCCTGACTTGGTGCTGATTGACCAGCCTGCAGGAACAATCCTGGACAGTGAAGAGCTGGCTGTAGACATGTCTAAAGAGAAGCGACTGGGTACACCTATCTCATTCAAAATTCTCAAAATTTTGATGAAAATTGTTTTTGCATTTTGGTTTTTGCTTGTCTTGGTCAAAAAACGTACCGTTCCTTGCCTCAACAAAGTTAAATGAAACACCTGAATATATTATATATTTTGTTTCCAGGGGACGGTGGCTTTGGGACTGTGTATCGAGGTGTCTACAAAAACGAAGAAGTAGCTGTAAAAATATTCAACAAGCATGCATCTGAGCTTTACATCCACAGACTCCTCAGACAGGTACCATTGTGAATTTACAAGTAGAGACTGAAAGGTCCATATGCTGCTGCTGTTGCTGTGTTCCTGACAGTACAATGACAAAGTACCTTGCTTAAGACAACCTCAGCAGTCACTGAAATGTCAATGACTGCCACAACCATTCCTATACTTCACTTCTTCTCATTGTCTGTATATCTCCAGGAGCTGGCGGTGTTGGGTCGCCTCCGTCACCCCAGCCTGGTAGGTCTGCTGGCAGCTGGCTCAGCCCCTCAGGTCCTGGTGATGGAGCTGGCTCTGCGAGGCTCACTGGACTCCCTCTTTGAACATGAGAATGGCAGCCTCAACCGAAAGCTCCAGCACAGAATCGCCCTGCAAGTGGCTGACGGACTCAGGTCTTGTCTTGTTTAGCCTGTCCAACTTTATTTTTCTTTAGAATAAGTGTAAACATGGGAAAGTTAGTTGAGAAAATGTTAAAATAAATTGTTTGATCTGTGTGATCAGGTACCTTCACTCAGCCATGATCATCTATCGGGATCTCAAGCCTCACAACGTCCTCCTGTTCAACCTGAAGACCGACTCTGAGATCATCGCCAAGATTACAGACTACGGCATCGCTCAGTACTGCTGCAGCATGGGAGTGAGGAGCTCGGAGGGCACACCAGGTTAGACGTCTCCTCAAACCTTATTCATCTTTATTACATTTGAGGTCATGCATAGCTTTTGAATTCGACTACTTTGCTGTGTGTCTGGCAGGTTTCCGAGCACCAGAGGTTGCCCGAGGTAATGTGATCTATAACCAGCAGGCTGATGTGTTCTCATTTGGCCTGCTGCTCTACGACCTGCTGACTTGTGGTGAACGCATCTCCGACGGCATGAAGTTCCCCAGCGAGTTTGATGAGGTTGCAGTGCAGGGAAAACTGCCAGGTAATAATTAAAGACTCCCTTCCTAAATCGTGAGAGACACGAGTTCAAGAAAATCTGTAACCGCTCTCTGACTCTGGTGCTCATTGTTTAATGCGTTGATGTAAGTCTGAATTTTACCCACTATCCTTTTAAGTGCTGTTGTGTTTTAGTAGGTAATGATTCTTTTTGATTGTTTTAATGTCATGAGATCACATATACATGTGTTTACAAATTGAATCATCTAAACAAAGCTTTGACAACATAAAAAAAAACAGCTGACAGTCGATGTGACAGTCATGACTGAATCTCATCTTGTATTTTAAATGTTGGTGTCGGGGTGACCTCTTCTAGATCACAGATTTGTGCCTTTATCCATGATTTCATGACAACCATTAAATCAAATTTAAGTATTAAATTCAAATTAAGTACAAACTACATGCTTTCTTTCCTAAAAGGAAGGACATTTAACTCCTTTTTTTGGTTATAATGAATTTCAGTTTGCAGATCTGTATCTGTACTGTCTTTTTTTAAATCCATTTATTGACAGATATGAAAGGTAAAGTCAGAGAACATTTGCTGACATGTTGACTGTCTTGCACACAGATCCAGTAAAACACTATGGTTGTTCACCTTGGCCGGGCTTCCAGGCTCTGATGAAGGACTGTTTGAGGGAAAGCCCTCAGGGTCGACCCACTTCTGCTCAGGTTAGAACCCGGAGGCTGTGTAACTGTGTTTATTGGGTGCTGGTGCTTCATTTGTAGTGAGAAAGTTGGAGGAGGCAGAGCAGTGTTGAGACAAGCTGTAGTAGAGTGTCCCCCAGTGGTACTAATAGCAGATCACAGAGCATGCTTTCTCAACTGGTGGGTTGCGATCCAGAAGTGGGTTGCAGACTCATACTGAATGGGTCTTGGAGTGTGTGGTTAAAACAAAAAATATATATATATTTTAATTAACAGTTAGGCAGTTGTGATGTTCATACTATCTTTATTATCAGAGTAATGTGTTCTAATTGCAGGGATGAAAATATCCGTATATTTTTTTATTAAAAAAAGATGACACTGGATGTATACTGGAAGTGTGTGTTTGTGTGTCAATACGTGTAGAAGTATGCACGGCATTTAGATTTAACAGCACCCTCCCTGAATTCAGAAATGAAAAAAAATGTATATTTTGTGTGAAAAACTTCATGATGACGTTGTATATGTGTTTACTAGTCTACTTGAAAAACACATTTGCTTGATTAGAATTCTGTAAAAGTGAGTTGTGACTGTGAAAATATGGGTCCCAAGACTATGGCATAGAGTATGTTTTATGATTTCAGAGCCCATTTATCACATACGTATTTGTGTCTGCTGTGATGTATGCAGGTGTTCGATAGGCTGAATTCAGGGGCGATGCTGTGCCTGATGAGGGAGCTGGTGGTTCCCCGGGTGTTTAACGCTGAGTGCTTCGAAGTGAGCTCTGGTGACAGTGATGGCCCCTCAAACAGCCACAGAGCCTGGCTGGGTGGAGGCAGCAGCGCCCAGAAACTAGGCTCCATCACAGCTGTGGACCTGGACACCAACACAGTCACTACACAGGTACCAACAGCGCTGGTAACCTCGGGACTGAATATTTTCTTATTTCACATGTTTGTTTTCAACATAAAGTGAAAAGAGTGTTTTTTTAACCAAAACTAGAGTCGCTTTTATTCCACAGACTTCTGTTATACTGTAATTCACCTTCTCTGGTGGTAATAGTTAAAATCATATTTTAATCTCAGCATTAGTCCAGGCTGCAACTTGTCATGGGTTCATTTTGTTATGCTTGGCCCTCTAAGTATGAGGAAGTATCAGGTGACATCTGGTTGGAAATATCTTCTCATTCCTCTTTCAGTGAAACCTCTTTCAGTTTCACTGGAGGAGAATCGAGATGAAAGTGTGTCTCACACTCGTCTCAGCCACAGCTGCAGCAACGCTTCACTAGAGAGTCGAGGTCGCACCTATTTTTAAATAGACAGTGAAAAGGGTCTGTTCATAGTCATGTCGACAATATGCCAGCAAAATATATACCTTTCACTGTAGTTTCTTTTTTTTTTAATCAGTGATAATGACACATTTTTATTTGATGTCTGTGTAACTATTTATTTTTTTATTTACATTTTTTTTTTATTGTGCAAGAACAAAAGCTACAATAGTGACTGTACAAATACAATACACTACACATAGAAAAGAAGACAAAAAAACTAATAAACAAAAAAAGAAAAAAACAAAGTATGAGGTGCAGAACGTGACATGGTAAAAAAAAATAAAAAATAAAAAGACGAACGTCATACTAAATGTTATAATGATGGTGACATGCAGGTAAAACTGTTGTTTTGGGGGGATGTGTATTAGACATTTGTTTTGTATTCTATCTATATATTTATATACTTCATGTTTGGTTCTCTTACTCCTGCAGGAGATTGACACCAGTCCCGTCTTGTGTCTTGTGACTGTCCAAATCCCAAACGAGGCCGGTGATTGGCTGGTTGCAGGCACCCAATCTGGCTCCTTAGTGGTCATCAGCACTCAGGACACGTCAACCTGGCACCACCTGCAGAGTGTCACAGATGCTGTCACCTCGCTGTACTTCCAAACACACCCGCCGCGCACGTAAGTGTCTGTAGAAACACCAAGAACTGACATTGGTGCTTAATGCTATTGGAAAAAAGAAAAAAAGGATAAGATCAACCAACTGCCATGACTGCCATCGGCATCCTGTCATTTTCTCACAAGTTGTGTGAAACACTACATTGAACTCAATTTGGTCTGGAACATCAAGGACTATTAAAACAAAGCACCAAATAACAGTAATTGTTTTACCATGTCGGTTTATGGCTGTTTGTTGCTCCTTGCATAATAAAACGTATTATCTGTACCATTTTAATTCCATTTGTATTCGTATGGGTAGATTCCAGTTTTGCTTATCTGATTTCTTTGATTTAGGGCTGTTTGTAGAAGGACAATCTGTGGAAATCATGTGAATGATTATTAATATTGTTAGGGGATTGTTAGAAGCTGGAAGTCCAGGAAATTAAATTAGTACTGTAACCACAGTTTAGATTTGGTGTAAATCATCTGAAAGATCTGTAAATGACATGACAAGATAATTGCACTGAATCTTTTTTTTTTTTTAATCTTGCTCTTGGTTTTTCCATTTTTTTCAGCCAAAGAAAGAATTACTTGCTGGTTGGGACAGCCGATGGAATTCTCACTGTTTATGAGGACTCTGTTCTCAAGGTAAATATCAGATATTGAATACAAGATCCACTGTGTTTGCTCTCAAAAGATTACTTCTGTTTTTTGTTTAATGGTCTGACATTTTACTCAGATGTTACTCCCACCTCGTCCTCCCATGCTTTAAATGTATCTCGACACTGTATCCGGCAGCAGATTGGACCTTTTATTTTCTTCTCCTCCTTCCAGCAGGAGAACGGGCAGCCGGTTAAAACTCTCACTGTGGGAAACGTCAACACGCCCGTCATGTGTCTGGGCCAGTCAGTGCACTCGCTGGACAGCCGGTCTGTGTGGGCTGGCTGTGGGACCAAGATCCTCTCCTTCACAGCTGACTACGACGTCTGCAAGTCCATTGACACAAGACCAAACCTAATCTTCCAGTGAGTCCAAGTCATGTAGGGAAATGAGAGGCAGCTTGTAGTTGAAGGTTTAGGTGAACACGTTTGGAAAGAGAAGGTTTTTGGTTCAAATCAATTGTTGAGGTATGTTGAGCAGGGTGGGACTGAAGAATGAACATTTGTAATTCGGCCTTATCGAAACCGTTTCCTGCGTAAAATGGTTCTAAATGGTATTTGCACAAAAATAATTTGTACTTTTTGGAGAAGAACAAAAAAAAGAATAAAAAAACAACAACTAACAATTATGTCTGCGTGCATCATTATATAACTGCCGTTGGTATAACAGTGCAGTTTTGTTGGTGTGTGTGTCGGTCTCAGGCAGCAGCGGTCGTTCGGTGGTGAAGCGTGTGTGTCTCGAATGGCGGTGGATAAATATGTTTACCTGAGCAAAGCCGGGACACCAACCGTCGAGGTTTGGGATAAGAGGAGCGAGAGGATGGTGGACTGCATCGACTGTGCTCAGATCATCAGGTACACACACACACACAC
>NW_023339762.1:7413933-7419282 GCF_004916995.1 Morone saxatilis | reverse complement strand
AGCAATAAAGCTTTTTTTCATTGAATTATTTAAGAACTTTGACATTTTAACTCGTAGGACAAATAAAACGTTTAAAGTGCTAAAGTGGAAACGTTGATACACTACATACATACATTTACACATACAACTCTAATTCTATTGTTTTCATTATATATTGTATTTTTCTATTTTATTTGGTTATTTAATATATCTTTTCTTTCTTATCTGCTGAGTTTTATCTGCAGCTGCTGTAACAAGTGAGTTTCCAGTGTGGGATCAATAAAGTCTATCTTATCTTCTCTTACATGAAATGAAAGCAGGAATCTTCAGTCAGCCCTCATATCTCAGACTGGACACCAACATCATTAAAGGAGCAATAAGACTGACAGCAAGTGTTTAAAATGGGTACTGCAGTCCAAATTTAAAACATCGTAGCAGGTTGTCTCCCCCCAACCTCTCCTCCCCACACTAGAAGCTCACCTGGGTTGCCAGGTTGAGGACACTGAACCTACAGTTCAAGAGCTTCTCCCTCTGTGGATCATCAGATTTTATTTATCACGTACAAAGTATACGACTAAATAAATGGAACTAGTAATACTGAGATTAGTCAAAATAACAACAACAATACAATTTAGTAAACAAAGATTTCAGTTAGTTGTTATTATTAGTATAAAGATTCCAGTAATTCTCACCATAATGGTATTACAGTGTAACTCAGGGCAGTGCAATGTCTCTCTCAAAATACATTTAGTCAATAATACTCAGGTGTAGTCAACATGCAGCTCCGGGGCCACATGAGGCCCTCTATTGGCTCTCTGTGGCTATGACAAAGAATTATGTGTAAATGAATAACGGTGAACTTTTATAAAGTACATTAAGGTTGAAGGCCTAATGTGATTCTTACATTATCCTGTTGTAAAAATGTGTGGCCATTACTAACAAATGATAAAAATGTGACATTTCATTTCAGTAAGAAAAAGAAAAAAGAAAGAAAAGTCTTTGTGTGCAACATTTGGAGGAAGATAGAGAATTTAATACTGCATGGAGAGATTTTTGATAATACATTAGATTAGATTAGATTAGATTAGAATAGATTCAGCTTTATTGTCATTGCACAAGTACAGGTACTAGGCAACGAAATGAGTTAAGCATCTAACCAGAAGTGCAAAGCAGTAAAGTGCAGAGTAATGTGCATATATACAAAAATATGTAACAAAAATAAATAACATTATAGATATATATATATATGAATATACTAGCAGAATATTTACAGTTTGAACAGTATTAACAGAATGAAGGCAGTGAGGTGAATACACTAACATATATACAGCTATTAAGTTGATATTGCTCTGGACAGCCTCAGTGGTGGGGAGAGTAGAACCGGTGATTTGCTGGGCAGAGAGACACACACACACTTTAAAGGGGCCATTTTTCCTTCTTCATCTCTGCCTGTTGTTCAGTGCATTGTATCCAGATTTAACGCATTCTGTACTCTCTACTGTTCAAAAAAAGTGTAGAAACGTGTACAGACAGCAGTGACGGTCCTCTACCAGAAAAGACAGGAAAAACAAAAATGCAAACAGATAAAAATATTGTTGTATTTCATGTTGTGTTCGATAAACATCTGGACCCAAATAAAATACAGATTTAGAGTGAGGTTTGTAATATTTAAAAAAGGTGATAGCGGTGATGATGAGGGTTAAGAAAGAACTGAAGATAGCTGGCTGGCAGGTAGAAAGATGAGGTGTATCCTGAATATGGCAGGAATGCAGGGAGGATTAACTCCCATTGAAGACTGAACAATCTGGAAAACAACAGACGGAGCACTGGGGTGGATATATTGTTGGGTAGATGAGTTGATTGGAGGCAGGTAGGCAGACTGGGAGAGTTGATGAGTGGATTGCAGAAAGGTGTATGGAGCAGAGCTGGAAGGCAGGAGGGAAAACCACACCCACAACACAGACAGGAGACACAGGGGAGGGAGACACAAGGAAAAGGCAAGGTACAGCCATGGGGATGACATCTAAGCTGTTAAATTTGTAATAATTTCTATTCTGAGACAACAGGACGTTCCCTGAAGTTCATTATTAAACATTGTAATAAAACAGATAAATAAAATGTGTAATGATATTGTTAATATTGCACAATTAAGTGCTTAAGAGGCTGATATGAGTGTTTTAGAGGGCTCCCCATATACTGCAGTAGAACTGCCTCTACCCATTCTTCTTCACCTTCAATGAGTGTTTGTTTACTGCAAAGACTTTCTTTGTTTCTTTCAAAAATACAATTTAACTGTAATGTTTTCAATATTTAAACCTTTATCTGCGATACAGATATTACAAAAATACATTACAAAAATAATCATGGCCACTTTTTTGAGAATAAATAATGATTTACCTGCAATTAAGTTAGTAACTTGGCTGCATGCACTAAAATTAAGACCTGCAGTGCTAGCAACAAAATTACTTTATATAGGCTTTAATTGCAGAAATTATATATTATTAGAATAGTGCACTAATTTTAATGTTTTCTTCCCTTAATAACAAACCTGGGCAGGTTTTGAATTATGCGTTAGCTGTCATGTTGCGGTCGTTCGGCTGTGACATAGATTACAGTCATCAAAATAAAGAAAAATAACAATAAAAGAAAGAAAAAGAAAAACAGAAAAATATGTAATAATGCGGTCAGCAGTAGGATCCTTTCTTTTCAGTTTTAATTAATAGACAGGGGTCCACATGACACTAGTCCCCTCTTAGATAGCATAGAACAACATTCACAATCCAGTATGGATGAATAAGAAGAAACAAGCTAAATCAATCATATTTTTTGTGAAAAAATGTCAAGTAAATTGTCTCTTGCAACATTATATTTTAATGGTATTTGTAACAAAACAATAATGCTCAACTAATGTGAATTTCCTTACTAGTTTGTAGCATCAGATTGTATTAGATTAAAGGGCTATCCAGAAGGCAGGGCAGTAATAAGTACAACATTTTAAAGTAATTTAAAAAGAAAAAAAAACTGGATAAAATCAGGAATTAAATGAGCAGCAACATGATCCTTTCTTTTAAGTTTTAATTAATAAAAAGTCCCCACTTGTACTGTATAGAATGACAGGAGTCCCCTGTTGGATGGTAAATAATGACACAAGTCCCCTCTTAGATAGCATAGAACGACATTCACACTCCAGCATGGGGGGTGGGAATAAAAAAGAAATAAGCAAAATTCTTAGGAGAAAGTAATATCTAAACTAAACATAATATAATCTGTAGTGATGTTTTTTTTTGCCACCAGCAATGTTGTCATTGTAGCTTTTTGATGTGAAGTGTATTGTGAAATATAATGACAACCTATTATGACTTATTTTGGACATATATAAGTGAAGTCAGCTAAAGGATAGATTACCCCACAACCCACTGTTAGACCCCAGGCAGCTACTGTAGTCACTGGATAACATTTGTAGCTTAATTTACGTTATTATAAGTGCAGATGGTTTTGGTTGGACTGAAGTTCTTACCTGCATTGAACTGTCATTTGTTTTCCCTAATATTTACAATCTGTGGCACATGAAGTTGTACATTTATTGGTGAATAGAGAAGGCATATTAGAGGGTTGTCAATTGATGCAGGATGAGGAACTGGCCACTTTATAAATCTTTCCTCCTTCATTTTATAAAGGAGTATGGTCTAAACCTGCTCTATATATGAAATGCCCTGAGATAAGTTCTGTTATGATTTGGAACTAAATATAATTCAGTTAAATTCAATCTGTATTGTTAACTGAAATGTATCTTAAACTATACAGTCCAACTATACAGTAAGTATTGTTAACTGAAATGTATCTTAAACTGTACAGTCTAGTGCTTTAAATTGGCATTGAAATGGTAATGAGCTATTAGCAGCTCATCTCAAAATTTATTTAAAGTGCTTAAGACCCCCCACCACCACACACACTCCTAAACTGAGTTTCTCACTCTTTCTCTGTGTGTACAGACAGACCCCTTCTTTTCTTTGAGTATCTGTTGGTCACATACGCACAGACACAAAAATCTGAATTACAGTCAGTTTAAGTTAAGTTTAAGTTCTGTGTTAATGTCAAATTATATATAATAAATACAAATAAAATAAATAATAAGAAAATACATAATCAGATAAATTACAGTATGTTAGTTTAAGATATTGTCTCACCGCTGTGGACAAATGCTTGAACTGAAAAATAATGATTTAAGATGTAAGATTAGCAGGAAATGTCACCTAAGCATGCTTGGCCATGCAAATTTAAGTAGATCACAAGCATCTTACTAATGTACAAATATTCATCTGAGGTTACTTAGATGAATATTTCACTTATGTTACTTTCTTTGATGAAATTGAAATGATATAAGAAATTAGAGCCATAGTTTTTCAAAAGTCATAGCTGAGGTATTTATTCAAAAGGGATGACTTGAACAAAGGCAGTGATTGGAGCAGAAAGGCACCAGGCACACTACACGCGTAAGGCATAAAGTTAAGAGCTACTGCCATCTCTTTTGAAATTAGGAACAATATGCCTTTTGAAATAAATGATCGATCCAAATACTGAGGGTTTTTGTGTTTGAGTGTGAGTGCAAGAAACTAAGAGAGGTGTGAAGATAAGGCTACTTCCCTACCCCCCACACTTAATTTACATCTACATCTATGCAGAAGGACTTCAGGTGACAGTGTCACAGTCACAGTGAGACCTGATGTGAGGCCAGAATGTAGGACTGCTTAACAAGCTGACATTGGATCAGATCAGTAGAGCTGTAGTTTATGTTTTAGTTTTTACAAATGATTTAACTAAGTTTTGTTGCAATTGGTTATGTGTCGCCTAATTACAGAAAGGTGAATAACCATTTAATAGAGAGATAGACACTCAAACAGTCAGCTTCCTTTAGAAATGCATTTACTTCCATAAAGGTGCTAGTAAAATGTAACATGTACAGTAAGTGACATCTTAAAAAAGCTACCTATTCACCTTTCCTATAACAGAAGTCTTACTGGGTAGCACAGAGTAAGTAAAATCTGAATATATGGTGGAGATTAAAAAAGGATATTTAAACAAAATACTACTGTATCTCTGTATTTAAGTTTTTATAATGCGTACAACAATTCAATTTGAGTCAATAAAACATGCAACACCTCAGTGGACCAAATGAAACAGTGCTGAAAAACAGTTTTTTAAAACCAGTACTTAAAGGGCTCCTATATATGCATTTAGTGATTTTCTTCATCTTCATCAAAATATGTTATTATTTTTGACAGTATAGAGCACAGAGAAAACCAGAGTGGTAGCCAACCTCTCTGAACAGAGCGCAGGCTCTGGATAGCTCAACTGATTAAGACTTGGTTT
>NW_023339762.1:7412468-7413908 GCF_004916995.1 Morone saxatilis | reverse complement strand
TATTTCAACTTTCTACTTTTTAAACTTAGATTAAGCCTTTTGTTTGTACTCTTATTTTGCACTTTTATTATTGTTATAACTTGTTCTAAAATAAACACATGTATATTGTTTAACTCATCCAAGCTTGAGTGTGTTGAATGTCACCCAGGGTGTTTTAGTTAAGGAAAGGATACCTTTCATTGTTATCACACCATAAAATAATATGAACCATGTCAGTGCTATAGTTGTGCCAGATTTCAGAATGGGGGAAAAAATGTTGTTTGGTCACTTTGCAGGCCACCCTCCTGCAAATGTGTGGTCATCCATGTCCAGCATTATCTGCATTCTGTGCCAGACTTGAGATGATCTGTTTTCTGGACCGCAGCACAGCCACAGCCCTATTTGAGGGAGAGAGAAAATCAGAGAACCGTGATTAATATAGATAACTCATCACAGTGTTCAGTTTTGTGTTTCAATGTCATTAACAAGGCAACAGATCTATCAAAACAAACAAAAGGATGTGTCCATTGTACTTTCACGTAGCATGTAGATGCCTTAAACGGGTTACATTCACATTCGTCATCTTAAGCTTCTAAAATATTTTCTTTCAGTTGTTAGAAATAAAGTTACATATGAAGGCTATAAAAGCAAGCACTCACAACAGACAACACAAGTCGCTATTTTTATAGTAACGCCAGCTAGGTTGCTAGCCTCGAGTTAAATATGCTTTTTTATAACGATGCAAAAACGTCTATACACGACGAAACATCTGTTTGTGTTTCTTATTTTCTTCCTCTGTCGCTCATCCTGGAGCTTCTGTTCAACGTCCAGCAATAACCATGCACTGGTCATCCATGTTCTTCCGACTTGTTGTGTAGCAAAATGGCCAAAGACAAACTGGAACGCTATAAGTAGTACAAGCAGGCGATTTACGTCACATTCTCGCGTCACAGCAACTCGGGTAGGAGGTTTACGGAGAGAAATGGAAGCACCATAAGACTTGGTCTGGAGTCAGTCTCCTTCACTCTCTCGCTCCATTCTGTCGATTTCTACTACAGGTAGAGTTCAATTAGTCCGAATACAAAAGCCGCCACTGACAGCCAGAAAGCTCTACTGCTCCAAAGATGCATGTTATACACAATCCTGTTTTTAAATAACTCAGTTACATTTTAAGTAATTTTACCCAACTCCAACTTTTTTTGTGGTATATTCAATTACTCATTTATGGTATTATGTCACTACTAAGTAAATGTTTCGTGATGTGGAATTTTGTGTAACTTGTAGTGTAGTATGCTGTTTTCAACAAAAGTTTATTTTATTGTTTGACCTCCACTCTTTACAGTTTCAAAGTATCTTCCCCAACACTCTGGAGAAAGTGTGTCACCAAAGGCCAGCAGTGTGTAGCACATGTTTAACCCAGGACAGGAAAATACCAATGTCTCAGTCAGTCTAAATTAGATA
>NW_023339762.1:7411897-7412413 GCF_004916995.1 Morone saxatilis | reverse complement strand
TATATAGTGTCAAATTCTACCAGAAGTTATCTCATGACACTTTTCATAAAGAGCAGGTCTACACTGTACTCTTTATGACATTTACAGAGAGAACAATTCCCACCATGAGCTAGCAACTGAGTGAAATAACTAATAAGTTAAAAACCCTGAAGCCCAATGTGAAAGGGCTTAACAACTGTCGTCAGCTACCCAGACACCCTCTCCCAAGCTGCAGACCAACAAGGAGTGAAAGAGACAGTATGAAACTGATTCACACCCCTCACCCACACCAAGTCACTCACTTATCAAAGGCAGCTAACCTGAATACAACCTTAAAAGATAGGATCTGTGAAGCACCTGGGTGCTGGTCACTTCACTACTTCAGTGTAGAGCTGATGGTTTAGGTCCACATCATAAACTCAAGACAATTTACAAATTACTTCCTAAAATATATACATGAATTATGATCTTAATGTGTGTCAGTACACACAGACAGTTGAGATAAGCGAGAGGAACCCTCAGCTTAGGACTGTGTGT
>NW_023339762.1:7384956-7411872 GCF_004916995.1 Morone saxatilis | reverse complement strand
GGGTGGTTGGTGTGGCTTTGTAGCCCTTTAAAATTAACTTATTTCTCAATGTAATGCTGCATTATTTTGGTACTGTGGATTAAACACTCACACCACTTTTAAGTACCTTGTTTAGCCAAAATTGGTAAAAGGGTGCACCAGAGAAACAATTCACATGATTTTTAGGTTTGATCTAAAGCATGGACTAAAGGGAGGGGACCCAAAAAAAAGTCCCCTGTGAGTATCTCAGTCCCCTGTTAGTTGGGTGTGTTACGATGCTCAAGTTCCCTGTTAGATAGGTTGGTTAGTACACCACACACACAGTGTCACGACACACACAGTGTCACACAACACACACAGATTTGGTCACACACACACACACACACAGGTGTCACACACACACACAACACACACAGTGTCCACCACACAACACAGTTGTCACACACACACACACAGTGTCACACACACACACACAGAGTGTCACACACACACACGACAGGAGGTGTCACGACACACACACAGAGTGTCACACACACACAACCACACAGGAGTGTCACACACACACACACAGGAGTGTCACACCACAAACACACACAGAGTGTCACACACCACCACACACAGAGTGTCACACACACACACACAGTTCACACACACACACACACAGTGTCTCACACACACACACACACAGTGGTCTCACAACACACACAGTGTCACACACCACACAGTGTCACACCACCAACACAGTGTCACACACACACAGTGTCACACACACACACACAGTGTCACCACACACCACACCACACAGTGTCACACACACACACACACAGTGTCACACACACACACACACATGTCACAGCACACAGCACACACAGTTTTTCACACACAACACACACACAGTGTCACACACACACACACATGTCCACACACAACACACACACACAGTGTGCACACACACACACACAGTGTCACACACACCACACACAGTGTCACACACACACACACAGTGTCACCACCACACACACACACAGTGTCACACACACACACACAGGGTGTCACACACACACACACACAGTTGTCACAACACACACACACAGTGTCACACACACACACACAGTGTCAACACACACACAGTGTCACCACACACCACACACAGTGTCACACACACACACACAGGTCACACACACACACAGTGGTCACACACACACACAGTGTTCACCACACACACACACAGTGTCACACACACACACACAGTGTCACACACACACACACAGTGTCACACACACCACACACACAGTGTCACACACACCACACACACAGTGTTCACACACACACACACAGTGTCACACACACACCAGTGTTCACACACACATCACACAGTGTCACACAACACAACAGGTGTTCACACACACACACCAGTGTCACACACACACACACAGTGTCACACACACACACACAGTGTCACACACACACACACAGTGTCACACACCACACACACATGTCACACACACACACAACAGTGTCACACACACACACACACACACACCACACACACAGTGTCACAACACACACCACAGCACACACACACACACACAACACACACAGTGTCACACACAACACAACACAACACACACCACACCAGTAAACAGGAACTGACCTCATTCTGATGTCAACAGGTCCAAATGGGACGCCAAACTTCTCATAATCGGTTTAAATCACCTGGAAGAGAAACACAAGACGTACCTGACATCATACAGCTGTGTTGTGTGTTTGTGTGTGTGTGGACACTGTGGTGGTGTGTGTGTGTGTGTGTGAACTGTGTGTGTGTTGGTGTGTGGACACTGTGTGTGTGTGTTGTACACTGTGTGTGTTGGTGTGTGACACTGTGTGTGTGTGGTGTGTGACACTGTGTGTGTGTGGTGTGTGACCACTGGTGTGTTGTGTGTTGTGACACTGTGTGTTGTGTGTGTGTGTACACTGTGTGTGTGTTGTGTGACACTGTGGTGTGTGTGTGGACACTGTTGTGTGTGTTGTGTTGTGTGTGTGTGTCGTGGACACTGTCGTCGTGGTGTGTGTGTGACACTGTGTGTGGTGTGGTGGACACTGTGTGTGTGTGTGTGTGTGTGTTTGTGTGTTGACAACTGTGTGTGTGTGTGTGAGCACACTGTGTGTGTGGTGTGTGTGACACTGTGTGTGTGTGTGTGACACTGTGCGTGTGTGTGTGTGTGGACCTCTGTGTGACACATGTGTGTGTTGTGATGTGTGACACTGTGTGTGTGACACTGTTGTGTGTGGTTGTGTGAACTCTGTGTGTGTGACACTGTGTGTGTGTGTTGTGTTGACTCTGTGTGTGGTGTGTGTGTGTGTGTGACTCTGTGTTGTGTGTGTGTGTGTGTTGACACACTGTGTGTGTGTGTGTGTGTGTGTGACTCTGTGTCGTGGTTGGTGTGTGTGACACACTGTCGTGTGTGTGTGTTGTGTGTGTGACACACTGTGTGGTGTGTGTGTGTGTGGTGTACACACTGTGTTGTGTGTGTGTCGTGTTGTGACACCACTGGTGTGTGGTGTGTGTGGTGTGACACACGTGGTGGGTGTGTGGTGTGTCGTGTTGTTGACACAGTTGTTGTGTGTGGTGTTGACACACTGTGGTGTGTGGGTGTGTGTGGTGTGACGACACTGTGTGGTGTGTTGTGTGTGTGTGTGTGTTGTGTGTGACACACTGTGTTGTGTGTGTGCTGTGTGTTGTGTGTGGTGACACACTGTGTGTGTGTGTGTGGTGTGTGTGTGTGTGACACACTGTGGTGTGTGTGTGTGTGTGTGTGTGGTGTGCTGTTGTGCACACACTGTGTGGTGTGTGTGTGTGTGTGTGTGTGTGTGTGGGTGTGAACACTGTGTTGTGTGTGTGTGTGTGTGTGTGGTGGGTGTGTTGTGATCACACTGTGTGTGTGTGTGTGTGTGGGCGTCGATGTGTGGTGTGTGACACACTGTGTGTGTGTGTGTGTGTGTGTGTGCGTGTGTTGTACGCCACAGCGTTGTTGTGTGTTGTTGTGTGTTGTGTGTGTGTTGTGTGACCGACAGCGTGGTGTGTGTGTGGTGGTGTGTGTGTCGTGTGACCACAGCTGTCGTGGGGCGGTGTGTGGTGTGTGTGTGCGGTGTGGCGGTGTGAGACACACCCTGGTGTGTGTCGGTGTGTGTGTTGTGTCGTGTGTACACACTGTGTGTGTCGTTGGTGTTGTGTGTGTGTGGCGCCCCTGTGACACTGTGGTGTGGTGAGACACTGTGGTCGTGTGTGGGTGTGTTACTGTTCCGTCGCGCGCGTGGTGTCTGTGGTGTGCTGGTCTGTGTGCGCGTGTGCTTGGTCGGTCGTGCGGTGTGTCTGGTGTGCGTGGGTGTTCGCTGTGGGTTTGTTTGTCTTTGTCGATCTGTGACGTTTGTTTCACCTTGTAGTTCAGTGTTGTCCAAACTTCCACCACTGATCTCGCTTCTGTGTTGATTGCTTATTTTATTTCTGTGCTTACTTTGTGTGTCCTGTGGTGTTCTCCCGTCGTGTGCAGTATGATCCATACATGTATGTCACAAGTCGCGTGTCTTGTGTGATCGCTGTTGTTGCGATAAGATATCTGTGATAAGGTGCTGCGCTCGTCGTCGCCTCGCTCATGGCTCGTTGCTGTCTGGATGTGCTGCATGTGATGTGCATAACTAGTGTGTCGGAATGCGGAGTGTGTGGCTTGTGGATAATGCAGTCGCATATCATCATGTCTGTCAAGGCGTGCGTGATGTAGAGTAGATTGTTATGAAGAGTATGCTGCTCGGCTCGGCCTGGCGCTAGTGCTGGTTCAGATTGTGACAGTTCTGTAAATGGGTCAGATAGTGCGTGTAGCTGTTTTCAGCTAGGATTTTTGACTTAAGGTCACAGGAATAATGATGTCATAGATAGTGTGCGTGGTAGTTACTGTGTGTGCAGTGGAGGCTCTAAGACTGTTTTGTGAAAGGATTGTGATCTTTGGTTTTAAATGATAGGGAGGATCGCATGATTGAATGTGGAGTGTGCGGGTGCTGTGATGTCGTTGTGTGATGTCATAATAAGGAGATGCAAGTTGTGTATTTAGTGTGAAGAATAAGAAAAGAAGAACGCTACATGGGTAGTGCACGAGTGTGTACTGTGTGTTGACGGGGCTGTTTTGGTGTGTCAGATATGTGGTATACCCTAGGTGATAAGAGATGGTGGTCCAGAGACTGTTGTTACTAGGTTGTTGTGGTTGTCTGTATACTGTGTTGTGTGGTGTGTGTCTGTGTGGTGCGTGTTTACATGTGGGTAGTCAATGCTGATGATTCACAGAGTCATACAGGAAATATCCCCTTTTGACTGAAGTCACTGGTGGTGAAAGGAGAATCAACAATCCAGGGTTCAATTGCTAGTAGTTTTCACATACAAGGAATTTCCCTTGGTTTATTTTTGGTGGCACAAAATAAACATTATTAAGGCAAATAAATAGAAAGTCATGAATCAACAAATATTAAACAGAAATGTACAGTAAAAACCTGGAAAATCGTATTACAAAAAATGAGGTGATAGCATGACACTAAAGCCTTCAAGATACAGTTATTCTGAATTGCATGCTAGTTGCTTTTATTTACATGCACAGAAACTAGGAATTAAGAAACTTCCATACATTGCATAATTCTTCAATAAATGTGTTTCGTTCTATTTAAAATGAGAAAAACAGTGTCGAAAATCCTTAAAGTTTTGGAGAGCCCTAAGGTCACATCTTTGATATTAGCTTTGCCTAACCAGCATTCCCAAAACCCGTGTGTAAAAAAAAAGAGTGAAAAGAACATCTTCTATCTTCTTCACATCCATCTATCTTCTTTCTGCAGAATGTTTGTCCAAAAGGGATCAATTCTCCAGTGGATTGATGTGTCAGCAGCACAACGTGAAGGGGATGTTTTTACCTATTTTCCAGTGCACTGACCCTGGAAGACCAAGAACTAATGAGCGAAACACATCAATCAAAAGAATCTGATTCAAGAAATGTTTTTTGAAATGAAATAGTGTGTCATGTTTTACCAGATGAAGACAATCTTCAATCTTCTTCTTGTGAAGACAGACATTTTTGTAAAAGGGACACAGATGGTCTGATTTGTGTTGTTTTTAAGGCTGAGAACAGTGCAGATGTTCAGGAAGACCTCCTACTCCTAATGGCTTGTTCACACCAAATGCAAAGCGAATTTTCGCCTTTACTCATCATCATCATTTGAGTTTAGCCCTTTAATCTGGTTAATTATCTACAGTATGAGCCCATAATAAACAGGTTTTGCTGCGATTTGCTTACAATAAACAGATCAAAAGGGTGCCGAAATAACTACATCATGATGCCCTTTTGGAAAAAGTCTGAATTCACTCTGTGGGGTCAGTCAGGGCTATATTAACTGATAGCTGGAATCAAGTAACACATTTACACACACATTTACTTACCAGCACTTACCAGATAATCCAACTTCCTCTCTTACTTTTCTCCAAGCCCGGTATGAAATTGGGAACTGACTTTTAATGTAATGTCATCACACTTTGCTTTCTGTGTGAACATGCCATGAACAGAGATGTTTGTTTACCTGTACCCCCCCCCCACCCAGAAACTGGAAAGAAAGCCAAAGGAGAAAAAAAAGCCTCTAAAATTGTATATTTGATTATTTATTCTCATGTCTGTGTGTGTTTACCTGTGAGCTCATTCACTCCACACCAGTAAACAGAGAACAGGACTTCTCAAATGCTGCCTGCTTTGTACACAGTTTTAATGTCATGTTACTTAAAGTCACTGTAATGGTGTGAGTAAATGCTATTTTATGTACTGTGATGGCTCTCTGTTTATGTTGTCGTCAGTTTTATTTACTAAAAGAACACAGGACAGGAGAAAGGGGTGGAAGAGAGAAATGGTTATTTTTAAACAACTTTGGAAAGTTGATTCAGGGATTTCTTAAATACAAGTTATGATTTTTTTCTGGTTCATCATTCTTTCCAGAAGACATGTTTTAAGTATTTTGCATTTGTGGTAATATATTGTGTTATGTTTGATATTGTGGTATATGCATATTTAATATATATTTCTGAGGAATATACACACAAGGAACAACCTGGTATTTGGCCTGAGCAGAACTGCCATTCAAAGAGCCAAAACAAATCACAAACACTGGTTTTAGGATGTGGACCATATTTGACCTTTAATCTTGACGGGGGGGAAAAAGACATTGCATTTGAAGCCATTTTATGGAAAAATTATTTACAAGGAGGACTCAGTCCTCACAAACATTGACAGCACATTAGTAAAAAACAAAGACACGAGAGTTAAGGATTTGAAGTACTTCTGAACCTTAAAAACATGGTGTTCTGATATTCAAACTATCAAGATAAATATATTTATAATATTTATATTATATTTACAGAATACCTTAAATATACAGCATCCATCATGTATTCTATAAACAAATATAAATTACTTAGGCACACTTTTGTGTCAAACAATCATGGGAACAGTTTTCAAAGGCCATCCTCTTGTTGTTTAAACTAGGTTAACCTGAACTTTTCACAAAAAAACATCGGTTCTCTCTTGCATCATTACACCATCCAGAGTGGCTACACTGCTGCTAATCTCAGTAGTTGTTGGCCAGCAGTTAGGGTTTGAAATGTACACAACCATATTTTTTACAGCAGGACTCAAGGGGTGGCTTGCCCTTAGATACAAGTGCAGTCCCAAGTTGACTCTTGACCCCGAAACCCGCTCCTTTGCAGACTCCTCTATGCAGATTCTTGTTCTCAAGCGTCCACCTTATTGCTTACACCTACTCTTTTCTATAGCTTCTGCAAAAAGGAGGGAGCAAAGACCGGAGGGAGCAGGAGCTGGAGATGAGTTTGGGACACTGCCAAGCAACAGTTAGACAAGATGACAATTATTCCCACACCTTTTTTTTAAAGGTAGACAGTCATATAAGGTTCAGAGACAACAAATAAGAAAGCAGCTACGATATCTACAAAGAATATACAGTACAAGTGAAATATACATCAATGATACGGCCAACTAAACGCACGCAGAGGGGTGGAGGGGAAGAGCGGCCAGCCGGTATGGTCGGGCAGGGCTTACTATACAGTCAGTCTATAAGTCCGACTCGGGCATGTCCGGCATGTCGGCCATCAAATAACCAATACCGTAACGGCCGTTAGGTGCGGTGTCCGCATCCGGGCCACCACTGCCACTCTGCTTGCGGTAGATGCTGTTGCCGGGCATCGGCGAGGGCGCCTCGCTGGGCGACTTGCCTTGGATCAGGCTGGTGTCGTCATCCTCCCCCGGCCGGGCGGTCTCCTTGATGATGCGACCCTTTTTGTAGGAGACGGTGGAAAGGCCACTGGTGTTGTCATCGATGATGTTGAAGTAGCGAAGGCCGAAGACAACAGGCACTGGCATGATGGCCATCACCACCAGGGAGATGCAGACGACGATACCCCATGTAGGGAAGCGAAGGGTCTGCTCTTTGGCCTGGAAGGCAGACAGGAGAAACACAGCAAGTTGGTAATTGGTTTCATGACAGGTACTCTGGCCCAGTAACAGTGTTTAGCGGAGGTGGTAAGCCACCCTGGTTGTTACACCTCATCTCGTGATCAGTTTCTTCAGTAGATGACTTATGCTCTTTTCCCTGAGGGCTGCTGTTATATTTCATAAGTTTATTAATTTTCTTATGATTTTAGCAGTAAGTAGTCTCTATTTCAGGATTCAGTTACAAAATACTGCGCTGTAAAAATGAGAAACAATTGTTATTGACTAGACAATTGACAGAAAACTCATTTATTGAGGGAAAATGCTAAACATTCACTGGTTTCTGCTTCTCAAATGTGAGGATTTTTTGCTTTTCTCTATATCGTTTCTATATATCTACCATATCTATACCAAAGTTTGTATATTCGGGTGGTAAACTTTTGGCAATATGAATATGTCACTTTTCGCTCTGGAAACTTGCAAAGGGCCATTTAATTTAATTTTATAGATTGATTCTCAAATGAAATTTTAATTGCAGCCCTGCTCTCACTGCTTCATTTAAGGTAAGTACTCGCGTTAAGAGACTGCACACAAAAACAATGACTAATCAGTCTGTTCACTCACATAAGGTAAATTCATCTCATAGTGAGGCTTAGGTCAGCTGCAGGTAAACCTAATTAGCTGCTTTGGTGAGATGAAAAGTGTACACCTCACTGGACAAATGAAGGAGTGCATGCAGGGACACTGTCCCATTTGGCCTTTGCTCCACTTACTAAAGCTTTTAAAATGACCAGTTTTCTCTTGATGTGATCAAACAGGTGCTTGAATGTCTCTGTGGTAGACCGCACATCCTGTTGATTGTCTGAGGGTTAAAAGACGCCTTAACATGTGTTTATCAGTGAAAAATTTGCCTTTTCCCCTCTGTTTTTAGATACTTTCTCATTTACTTTGAACCCTTTAATTTGCTTTCAACTTGTTCCACAAAAGTGGGATAACTTCCACCCCCATTGATCCCTGGTCCCAGGGGAGACCAGCCGGAGACGTTTACTCACCTCTTCCTGTATCCAGGCACTGTAGCTGGGCGGCGTCATGGTCAGCTGGATTAAGCTGCTGCCTAGGAGCACCAGCAGCAGGATGGGCGTGATGTACTTCCACATGTAGTAGTAAAAACGGTATGGTGTAAAGCCCAGCATGTCCTTCAGGTCTTCAAAGAATCTGAGAGAGTGGCGGCAAGGCGGGGGCGAAAACAGAGCGACACAGCAGGGGGTGAGATCAGATGTTTGTGGTAATGACTTCATAATAGTTTCCTATTTTTGCTTCATGAACCTGATGGCCTTCAAATAATTTCATTCAAACAATGTACCCATTTATTGCTTCCAAAAATAGTGGACTTGGAAGGCAAAGGATTTCTGTTAACTACCTAAAGTCACAACTAAAATTAATGTTTAGAAATATTTGTATATGTTTATGTTCTGCATCAACGTGAGGCATAACATACTTATTTTTACAGTGATGAGCAATTCCTAAAAAGTTGAGACAATATGCAGATGTTGTGTACTTACTTATCAATCCCGTAGAACCATGCGATTGCCACGTTCTCCAGTACGACCACTATGAGTAAAGGCAAAGTAGCCGAGTAGTCGTCGAACATGGCCACAAAGTAGTTCCCTGAGCGCTGAACAAACAGGAGACCAATGGAGAAGGCCAACACGCAGCATCCCACTGCAAGAGAGGAGCAGGTTATTTGCTGTATATACTTATGTTTTATAGAAAGGTTCACATTTAGTGTTAGAAAAGCAGGGACTGTCATTGTTCCACTAAGAAAAAAGTACTAAATGCTTTAACCTTTGAGCGATACATGAATACATATAAGTTTTAATTGGAAACTGCATTGCTGTGCATCTTAATAACTAGTACAAGGGTTGATAACTACATACTAATACATACTATAAATACCGTATTATATTTTATAGTCTATTCTCTTCTCTTTTTACGTTATATTGCTATATATTTTACATTATACTATATTACTACACTTATACTGTATTTCATATCCCATACTATATCATTATGTACTATATTATATTATACTCTTTCATCTTAATGTTGCATTGACTTGCTTTTCATTCTATATTATACTTTTACTAACATCTCTATATTATTACAGACAAAAACAGACTGAGGACAAGAAAAAACCTCAATAAATGAGTGGAGAAACATAACAAATGCAGATGCTTCCACACAGGTGCACTGTATGGTGCATGTATAAAAATGCTGAGTAGGTGCAGTTAATGCTGATTATGTGAGAAGGATATTATAGAAGGGTTGCAGTGTATAAACCCACTCATTACAAAGATGACTGCACATTTGAGAGTTCACTGGTGCAAAAAACTATATTCACTGGTCTACTGAGACGTGGAAAAATGTGATATGGTCAGATGAGTCCTCCTTTACCATATTCTCGACAAGTGGGTGAGTGCACGTGTGTGGTGTACACCAAAATGAGGGTACAAGCCTGAATGCTTGACCCCAACAGTGAGGGCTGTTTACATAGACTTATTGACTCTGCTGCTATTAATCTCTTGTGTAGCTTCAATTTTGTATTCTTTTCTTATTTTAGTTTTGTACACCTCTATTATTTACTACTCTTGCTTTCTGTACTTATTTCTGTGCTGCTGCAACAACCAAATTTAAGTGTGCGACAAGTAGAGATAAACTGAGCTAAAATTAAGTATGTCTAAGTAGAGCAGGGCCCATTTAAAGCCACTTGAGTCAAACGGCCAGTATGATGGCCCACATCTGCTCACTGCCTTGAGTTATTATTAATCAAACCTGTTATGTTATTTCTTCTGGTGAAGCTATTTTCTGACGGAAAAACACAATTTTGGGGACTCCTCTTTTGTCTCTGTTTGGAGTGTAAAGGTATGTTGTTTGTACTATGTAATTTATTTGTTAATTTGCAAATTTATAAATATGAAAATATGTCAGTTATTATTAGACAACCCATTAATCAAGTTGAACAGTCTATTCCCTATTGCAGTTGCTTCAGATTCCATAGAAATCCAGGGATTAAGTTAAACTAACCTCAACATTCAGAATTCAAGAAGTACACACGCCACTTTTTGCAATCCTGCATCCACCCACTTTTGCAAGATTTCTTACCATGACCGCCTCCATAAATCCTGCACCCACAACATTTGTTGGGACCTGCACGACCCACAGGATCACAATCCCTTTCCAGTACACTACAAAAAGCTGGTTGTCTGAATTTCTCTAAGTATAAAAAACAGTAAAATTACCCTCACTATCCAAAATGATTTGAAATGTGTTAATTTAAACGATATTTCAGGGTGCTTCAGTCACCATTATAGAAAGAATGTGTATATTTGACCCTTGCATGAGTTAAAGGAGAGGTAGTTAGAGGTCTTTCTAACCTGTAAGAAATTCCTTGCGGACTTTGAAAGTGTCTATCAGCGGAGTGAGGATGCCCTCGATGGTGCCGAACATGCTGCCCAGGCCGAGGTTAACCAGCATGAGGAAGAACATGACGGACCAGAAGGGCGAGGCTGGGAAGTGGGTCATGGCCTCTGTGAAGGCAATGAAGGCCAAGCCTGTGCCTTGGACTGCCTGTTAGGGGGAGAGAAGAAGAAGAGCATTTATTTTACTCCAGTTGAGGTGGCCTTTATGTCTAATTCCTAGTTTTGTAAGTATAGTGAAAACTCAACACTCTCATCTGTTTTACATTAAAATCCTCTCAGCAGTTCAGCAAGCATAATCCCTTCCCTTTCCTGGAAAGCTTTTATTATGAAACATTAGCACAAATTGTTGGATTTGCACAGCAGTTGAATGAATCTAACTGGCGGGGGGCACGAGTATGGCATGACTATGTTGATGTTGATGTAAACGGAATAGTTTAACCTTTTGGAAAACATTATTCTCTTTTTTAGAGTTAGAGACAATATCAGAATCAGAATCAGAATCAGAAATACTTTAATAATCCCCGTGGGGAAATTACTTTAATACTTCAATAATAGACAATAGAAAGCCTGTACATGAATGTAATGTATATGAAGCCACTGCATCAGCTGGTTATCTTAGTTCATGGTGACGGTAAGACTCCAGGCAGTCCTGCACCTGTCCAAGAAATAGTCTGGTATAAAAAAAACCCTGAATAAACACAATGTAATATTTTTACACTTTAGTTTTTGTACAGAATAAACAAATGAGATATAATAGGCAGAGTTTTGTTGTCTTTGGACAGAGCCAGGCTAGCTGTTTCCCCTTGTTTCCAGTATTTGTGCTAAAATACAGTAATCTAAGCTAACCTGCTGCTTGTGATGCCTATATATCAACAGTACAGATATTAGATTTTGTCTATCAATCCTCTAATCAAACTCTCTCTCCAAACTCCAAAACTCCAAGTTTTTGTTTTTGTTTTTGCATGTACCTTATTGAGTTCGTCCTCAATACTGCAGGATTCCAGTCCCAGTTGCTGGTACTCGTCCTCCTTCACCCCTCTGATGACCTCTATCATCTGATGGTAGTCATCAGCACTGACCTGACTAACATGAGTGAGGTTAATGTGCTTGGGGATCAGTCTTTCGTCAATGCCATTCCCCAACAATGCCACAATCTTGTTGGTGTTCCTAAAAACAGAGAGAAGTTCTTTATTGTTAAACATCAGAAGACTTAGTTACCGTGGCTAATCATGTCAGGCTTTCCATTGCAGCGTGACACAAATGCATTTTACAATGATAACTCCATGGGCTGGTAACCTGTAACTATAACAAACTATATGTAACCTAAAAGAAGTGCTCCTTGGCCTTAGTACTGTAGTTAGTAAGCAGAACATGCTTACAATTTCAGCTTATGTTAAGCAGGTAAAGACACCTTTTAATACGTTCCTCACATTCCTTACAAAGGCTAAAAATAGTTTAAAAAATTGTATTGCTCTTGAGAAATCCAAAGCTTGACAGACATGCAGCTGTGTTAGTTTCTACACTGTGTAGAATTGGGCAATCGCTGTTTGGAAGTGATGAACTGAACGTCATACTTCATCCTTTAGAGACAACATGTTTTTTTTTTTTCAACTGTTCCCCTTACTGCTGCCTTCTCTGTTTTTACAACATCTTAAGGATAAAAATAGCCCACTACAGAGCCACTTCACTTCTCAAAAAGTCACAATCACTATTTAAATGTCACACCTAAACTTCTAGATAAGCTCTTTGATGCAACAACAAAGTTGCAGTCTATAAATATTTCTATGTTGAGAAGAAAGCTTGTACTCACAGTGCAACACATTTGCTGTTCATTATGTTGGCTTTGAAGCCCAGCACCGCAAACACCACCAGGGTGGCCAGCACAGAGGTGAAGAAATTGATTAAAGACACCAAGACGGCATCGAAGTGGCAGTTGTTGTCCCGTTTGTTGTAGCTGGAGAAGGCGATGACGCCGCCAAAGCCGAGGCCCAGGGCGAAGAAGACCTGTGTGGCCGCCTCTCGCCACACCTTCGCCTCCAACATGATCTCCAACTGAAACAAAACAAAGGCAGATTTGGCTTAGTTGGTAACACAGTCTACCTTTACGGTTATCACTAAAGGAAAATGGCTGTATGTGTTTAAATATAAGATATAGGTGTATGATTTGAGATTAAAGACATTAACAAAGGATGATATTTTTTTATCTTGTATAAGATAATAACAAACAAAATGAAAAATCTCTCAGGACTTTGGTGGCTTGGTATCTATTTAAAACTGAGGAAAGCAAAATTATAAAATGACAATGCACCTAAATGCAGACACACAACAGCGCATTTGGTGACCTCAGGGGCTTAAGGCTGAAAGTTGAAACATTGATGAGTGTATGTCTACCAAGTTGCTTTAAAGATGCATCAATAATCATTTATCTCAACTTAATTTATTATCATTACTGTTTTATTTAAATAATTAAGATATAAACATTTATTTCTGTTTTTATTTAGCAAACTCTCAGTTTGTCATCTTGCCAAATGACAGCTGGCATCTTCACAATTTCCACGTTTACTATTACAAGGGTCTCAAACTGTTCTGACCACAAAACCAAAACACACACACAGCGGCACTTTGATGTCTGCAAGTACACAGATGATGGTGGCAGAATGTGCCGTTTGAAGTCGCAATACGCCAGCCGACGAGGCTGAGCAGACACGCGAGACAGAGCGACTCTGGTGTGAATGAGTGTCTTCGGCTGGTTGGTTACATAAAGTCTCAGTAACCGCTGTTTGTTTCCATGGTGACATGATTCCACAGACTGAGGTGCCATTGGCCCGCTGCAGCCGAGGAGCCGGCCTATCGCAGTGCAGACAGCTTTTGCAGAAAGCCTCAATGCACACTCCTAATGCTCAGGATTCATTGCTACATTTCTTACAAATGGTGCTCAGTGAAGTAGAGATGAGACACATAATCAATTAATCGACAGACAGAAATTTAATTGGAAACTATTTTGATAATCAGCTCATCCTTTTAGTCATTTCTCAAATAAAAATGACAACTCCACTGATTCCAGCTTTGCAGGTGTGAGGATTTGATGCTTTTTTTGTCATGTACGATAGTAAACTTAATATCTTTATGTTTTGGACTCTTGGTCAGACAAAACAAGATATCTGAAGATTTCACCTTGGTCTCTGGCAAAATATAATATCTGCTTTCTAAAAAATAATAAATAGTTGAAGACCTGCAATCAAAATATCCTTCCTATGAGTCAATATCTCATTCAAACATTTTTCTTGGTGGCTTCACTTGACTCCAGACAACGTCCATGCTCTGAATTGGTACTCAGAGAAATGCCGGCTTGAAACATGCATTACCTTGGGTGTGAACATGTGTCGAATCCCATCCACGGAGCCCTTAAGAAGCAGAGCCCGAACCAGGAAGCAGATCAGCACAACGTATGGGAACAGGGAGCTGAAGTACATCACCTGCAAACAAATAAAACACATTGTTAAACGGCACCAAACCTTTGGAGTCAGCCTGTGCTTCCATAAAATCACTCTGCATATATCTTATCACTCCTCTGAGTGTGACACACTGTGAAAAGACACAAAACTGTCAGGCGCAATGAATGCATGACTGAACCGGTAATTAGAGGGGAAACTTCAAGCAATAGGGACAAAATATGCTTCTAACTACCACAAGATGTCACATTATGTTCTCGTTCAGTGTCACTTTCTAGATCACAGGGGAGCACTCAGAAACCTTGGCTATGCTTAGTTCCTGTCTGAAAAATACTTAAAGACTAGAGAATAGTGTGTGTCTTTAGAAAACTGCATACATTAATTGATGTGATCTTACTGCCTTACTATTTTTTTTGTTTTGACTAAAGTTGATTATATTTTATTACGTTCTTTGCCTTTGCCCTTGTCCAATTATCATGCTAATTAGACAGTGGGCCTCATGTCTTTGCTTTACTTCTCTGTGTAGACTAAGTGAAACTTAAAGACTGAGAGGCCTGACTCAACCGCTGCACTGTGACACGTCAGTTTACAGGACTGGCAGTGGGGCTTGGGTGCCTACACTTGGAGATGGTTTGGGGTTGAGTCATAAGCACAATTAAGGATTCAGAGACTTTGCATATCCTACATGGTGGTTCATAGGTAGCTCTAAAGGAGACAGTGTAATGTCTTCTCTAAGAGGGAAAGGTATAATTCACCATAAAGCAGGATTCGTTGATATATTTGAAAGCATTAAGTTTAACTTTTCTCAGCTGCAACATCTGTCAGAACCTTTCTGATTAAACCTCCCAGCGTTGTGCTCTTGGTTAAGAACGCAGTAGTGGCCTTGGTCAGCACAAAGCCAAAACAGGCTGCTTTTTTTGTGTGATAAGCAGGTATCTACATCTTTGTAACCTCAGTCTCATGTCCTATCAAATAAACAGGGTTGTGGTGGCAGATAGCGAGTGCTCCTTGCAAAGGTCATTGTCTGAGAACTGCACTGATACAAAAAGTTAGGTTTTCCAGTGATTACGACAGACACATAATTAATGAGATTCTTTATACACAATGTGTCAGTCAATGTAATCTAAAGGCCATTTTACATGTAAAATATTACATTTATTCATGTATTATTATGTTATTATATATTTACAATTTATTTGACATATAATTGGTCACTTTGAATGGTGTCACTATTATCTTACCAAATCCATGACAAGCCCCTTCTCTCCCCCATCATAAGCCAATGCCCCCACCCACACCACCCCACTTGGCCCCTTTTTACCACTCTCTTGACAATCAAGCCAAGCCAAAAGAGCGCGTATAACCATGGAAACCAGAACGGCCTGATCCCTTTCACGCCCACCCACACACACAAATAGGAGAGAAATGCAGATCGCAGTAGGGATATTCCTTGGAAAAGGCTTTTGTGAACATGGGTGGAGAGAGCATTAATATTCTTTTGTACCGCACAGCGGCGATTAAACTTCAAAGACACTTGGAGCTGGCCCCTTCGAGGGAAGGTTCATGCCCATTTCTACTCTGGCCAACTCAAAAGGCCATCCAGACACACCAGGTAGTTGGTGGAAGACCATCTGGTTCTAACTGTACAATTAACCAGTAGCTTGGGTGATTCTATTTGGCTGTTCACAAAAATGTGGGGATTTCTTTTTCATAATAACCCAATATTTCTGTCTTTGTTTTAGCAATTGGTTTTATTTTCATGTCAGTGGAAGGACTTGAACATCATTTGTGCAAAACCCCTCTGACAGAGTGGCAGTAGTGATTGTGACAGCGATTGTGGTTATCAGTGACGTTTCTCACCAGGCAGCAGCATGTGGCAGACAGGGGAAATGAACCATTGGGTACAGGCCAAAATTAAAGCAGCTCTGTTCTTGAAGGCGCATCCATCTTGTTTTGTCTGTGGCTGCTGTGGTGAATGCCTCGCACAGGGCGAAGGCTCAGAGGAGCCAAGCAAACAGCAGACAGCTGTTGGGATAAGACTTGAGCTAAGGACAATGCTGGATCAAAGGTGGGGAAACTCATTTAGCTGGTGGCAGCCATGTTTCCCACACCATTACAAAAAACTGTGGTTACAGGCAAATATTAGGGCTGTACATACTAGCTTGTTACTTTCTGCAAATGCAAAACTTTTCACCTAAAATGTTGTTTGGTCAAATGTTTAATACCCATATCTAAGACCATATCCTTTAAGCTGCATACTTTGTTTAGTGGGTTTAGCAGAGCTTTTGTGTTGGAAATAGTCGCCTACAGCATACATTAATACAGCTCAGAGCCTGAGACTGAACCATAGAGAAAATGTGCTGTAAAACCAAAATAATGAGCTAAAAGAGGCTAAAAAGCCTAATAGAGCTGCAGAGTTGTGTGTTAATTCTCCATGACTGTGGCAAAATTACAAAGACTAATTTCATTGAGATAAGTTTGATCAAATTCTCTAAGACCTTACTGTATTGCAGACAAAAAACGTGATTGCTGAAATATAGACGTATTAATTTTGAGCAAAGCCCAGGCTTGACTTAAGACATAAGAAGTAGGGGTAATACCAAAATCAAATGATTTGCCCATCAAAGCTTAATCTGGGAAGATTAAAACGTGGGACCATTTTTCCAATTAGCACAAGCTTGACTGTGACGTTAGAAGCACACTGGCTAATGCTTGTCATGTGATATGAAAAAGTGTGGATAGAAAAAGATCACCTGTGAAAAGAGAGGAGCGGGGTGAGTTTGCAAGCACACGGCAACCTTTAGCCAGTGGGCTAATCCTTCCGGATGCTAGTCACGCTATTGTCAGCTTTGCTACACTACTGTAAGATAAAATAAGCTGATCCAGAAATCCCACAAGAGATCACATGAGCTCCCAGGGTTCTCATATCTGAGAATCATTAAAAAAAAACTGTCAAGTCACATTACAGTAGCCACTCTGCAGTGCCCAGGCAGTTTGCACTCTATAAGTTTCTACCTTATAGTGAGTTAAGTATGTGCGAGCGGATTTTCCAAACTTGGCAAGAAATGGCCTTTTGTTTCAGTCACTGTTCCCCATTTTCCAGGGTACAAGAGTTATATTTGAGTAGTTATGTAGGCCAAGCTGCCAGCATTGCAGGGTAGCTGTAGTAAGCCACTTCCTTTGTTATCGTCTTCTCAGACTGTCTTCTCTTCTGCCGCCTTCCACGCTTGATAAAATATCTTTTCTGCAATTATTTTAACTAGAAGAAACCTCAAGTTGTACAACAGATGCAGAAACTACAGAGAAAACTAAAACTGCTACCAAATCCTCCTTACCTTCCCAGAAGACTGGATTCCCTTGATCATGGCGAGGCAAACCATGGACCAGGCAGCCAGCAGGCACAAAGTCATCCTCCAGTTGAGTCCTCCACCCTCAGAGATGCTGTTAGAGATGTTCAGGGCCTCGCGGTACCAGTAGTAGGTAGTGGCCGAGCTCTTCTCACACTCCGGCACCACATCTATGGACAAATTGTCAAAACTCAGCCTCGTCTTTATTAACATTGACTGTAGTGAGGAAGGGAGTTAAATGTCAGACTGTGGACAGAGCCAGTGAATTGTGAATGTGTCTGATTGTGCCTTACATGTACTAGTCTTGTTCTTGACGAGCGGACACTCATGCCATGGCAGAGGTTGCTGGAAGGATTGGGAGAAATAGAAGAGGCTCCAGCTGATGATGACATTGTAGTAGAGAGCCACGAAGAAGCACACCTACAGGCAAGAGAGGAGACTTCAGACACACAAAACCAAAACAGATATCCAACATCAACTCTTAAACTGTCTAAATCTTAATGTAAGATATTGTGTATGTACCAGGGCCTGGATTTTTCCTTTACAACAAGAGGAGACTTTATTTTCTTAATGAAGTATAACCCTTGAAAACTGAGGAACTGTCCTTTCCCTCTTTGCCTTGTTCAGGCATCCATGAATGACCAATGTAGAAACAAATAGTGCTGCTGCTGGAAACATCAACTACATCACTTCCTGTATTACACCAGATATGCCATGAAATGGTTTAAGGTTACAATTAGGTTTCATTTTAAGCCTTTCATTTTAAAATGAAATATCTAATCATTTAATTTGCCATTATTTATTTCTTGTCTCAAATGTTTTTCATCATAGAAATATTCTAAAAACATTATGTAATTAAATCTTTTATTCCAAGTTACTTATATTTCATTCATTACAGTAGCATAATGATTGTTTACTATTCTTATTTTTGTTTCAACTATGCTGTTTTACTAGTGCATGTGTCATAAAAATGTTGATGTAGACTCACCACACAGCTGGCGAAGCCGATGCCCCCCAGCCGAGGGCTGATGTAGTTCCACACCCCAATGCTGCCCCTGCGGATCCGCTGTCCCACGGCGAGCTCCAGGAAGAACAGCGGGATGCCAATCAATATCAGCAGGATAAGATAGGGCACCAGGTACGCTCCTGCCAGTCAGAACAACACGGGAAGCAAGTTAAACTGAGGACATGCAAGGAAGGGAAACTGTGTCGTCAGATAACTGTGAGGTGACACCATTTCCTTAGAGAAGCACATAAGCACATGGCACCACACACACACACAGTTTTTTTTATATCTCTATCTATCTGCCACATGCTATATTCACACTTACATACAATCATCACAGAAGCCTCCTAAACTTTAACTATACTTCTACCAAATATCCCCCTGATGGTGATACATTTGCCTCAAAGCACATAAAAACACACCGCAGCCTCTTTAACAGCATCTGTCTCATTAACTCCCTTACACACACACACACACACACACACAAATAGACTATACACACATCTGCTGAGCTGCATCTGTGTGTCTCCACCTAATACATCCCCATGGTACAATCAAATAATTCTGGGAACCAGGAAAGATACTGAAGTCTAAAATTACCTAAATTACAATGGGATTACTTTGATCACATTGCAGAGATGGCATTCCTCTCTGTAAAGGTTTCAGGGTGAATGACTAACATTACACAGGCTGTAATAGTGTGGTGCAATAAAATACACGAGGGCACATCTCTTGTGACAGTCAGAGTACTCGTGAGCAGCAAGACTACCAGGCACATGACGGCTAGAAAAGAACGAGAGAACCTAAAACTCTTTGTTTAGAAGAATTTGCCAGTGGTTAGATGTGTTCGGTGGTAAAATAATGCGCCTTTTATTTTCTTGGGACATATAGGGAAAAGCAAGGTATACACAGTGCAGTGGGGAGGTTTTTCTGTCCCTTACCTGAAATCAAAATTCCTGTGTGTGTGCTTAAAATTGTCAGGTCACACACAGGAACTATAATTTCAAAACTGCACGACCACTACAGGAAAAAAACCAGCCAATCCTCCGCCCATGGGTTAAACCACACCGTTGGTGCTAACACTGGTGGATCGACACACTGTAATGTTTGCTATGAGTCATTGATGACAGCGTCAAAACTTCCGCCATTAGGGAGTGTATTGTTTTTAAGATTAGTTTCATCCCCATTCCAACAGAGTTTATTGTTTCATCTGGCATTCACATCCTTTCCAGAGTCCTGCTGTCCCTCCAGGGTTCGGCTTGGATGGGAGTGGTCACAGACAGGAGACAGGAAGTAAATGTGTGTGGGTGTGTCTATCTGTTGTTTTAAGCATGTGTGTTTGTGTATAGTATGCTAACTGGTTTCTAATATTAAAACATCTAATTCTGGTTTACTGAGTACACAGTTCATTCTGGGAAGAGGCTTTGACATCAGTCTGCATCATTACCCCCTTCTGGTTTCCATTGTCTTTTTAAACCCTCGACAGTCTCCCTTGGACATTTGAACACTTTGATGGGACTTTGAGAAAGCAAACAATCTGATAAGAGTGCATTTAATCTTTTCTCAACATGGTTTCCCAGTTCTCTTCACACATGAGAGTGAAACAGCTGGTTTATCCAGTCTCATCCAGACAAGTTTCACATTTCCGTGTTTTTTTGGCAGCACCACGGGCAACAAAGCACTGACATTCTGTATGCATGTTCTACGACTCAACAAGGAATGATTCACTGTATCGACACAACCTTGAGTAAGTAAAATGAAGTGACTAACCAAACACAGGATGATGCCCAGAGGTTTCAGACCAGATGTGTTACTGAGTTACACTATCTCTGTTTCTGAAAATGTAGATGCCAGCTCTGGTGTTGACAGAATGCACATGTCTAAAAATCAAAATGTAGACACTGCCATTGGGTGCAACAAAAGAAACAGTTTCACTGAGAGCAATGGTCTCTTTTCAAGGAACACCCGGATCATGTTCACGCAGTTTTATATTCATACCTGGAAGCTGCCACAGTCTGATCTACGGGTCACTGGGGCTAGCGATGCTTTTTAACTTAACAAGGGGTTAAACCAACAACCTTCCAGTCACAAACTCTCTAAGAAAGAAGGGAAATTTCTTCATCTTAAAGAAAGAAATATACCTTAATCAGACTTAATGTCTGTTTCTGTCCCAAGGTAACCCCTCAGGCAAAATGTGAACTAACATTTTAGGCCACAAAGAGGGGCACTTTGGTCAAGTAGAAATACAAAATTAAAAAAGACTAAGCACCTACAGCCCCACTAGCAGTTCTGTGAGGCTTTATGTAGGTAAAGCAGCAGTGGAACATTTAACATTTGACACCATAGATGAAAAATATCCTGTCGTGTTTGTGGCCTTTTCAAAATGCAGTTACCTTAAAATAACTTTATTAAAGATACTGCTACGTGGGTTGTGTTTAAAGTTATACGAATTAACAACACTAAATTTGCTCTAATTAATTTGAACTTCTATGAAATCTTGTAGTTCTTTGCATGGTTTTGGACACATTTCAGTCAGTACAGATAAAGTATTGAGCTTCTAAACCCAGCCATAATCTTGAACTACTACTCTATTATTTTGACTTTATGACTGATTCATTCTTTTGGTCCGTCCTTTAAGCAAAAGTGCCAAACATTTATGGTTCCAACTTCTCAAATGTAAAGATTAGATGTTTTTTTCTTAAAAGTAAACTGAATAAAATTAAGATCTACGGTCGGTCGGACAAAACAAGCAATTTGAATATGACGTCGCTTTAAGGTTTGGAAAATTTAACTGGCTTCTTGTTTTACTACTTTCTGACATTTTATAGACGGATCAATTAATGGATAAAATCTAATGAAAAATTGAAGACTGAAAATAATCGGCTGCAATCTACTGCAGCATTGAGAGGACAAGGTCGCGCTGTACTCTCCAAACAACCATAAAAGGAAATTTAGATGAAAGGCAGTGACACGCAGATAATGTACTGTATTATCACAGCACATGATACACATATACTGTAGGTTCCTGGTGTAGGAGGATAAAAGACGCAGATAAAGCACAGAAACATACAAAAACACACTCACAGACACACAAACTTACACCATTTAATCTAATTACAGTTGAACACAGCAGGGTGACCAGAGCTGTTTAAAACAGACCTGAAAACATGACAGAACCCACACACACACACACACACACACACACACAGCTACTCTGCCAAGCTAACCATCCTGACTTGCCATTGTCAGTTTTCCCAAGACAGAATATGACATCTTTAACTGTTTTGTGTACCGTTGAAATGGCCAATCCCATCTGAGATTACATAACACACAATAATAACACATAATCCATAAACAAAAGCAGCAACTGCTGATACTAGGGCTGGGCAATGTGGTTAAATCTATCTATCACAATGATAATATTTCACAATACGGATATATATCATATGATGGCAAATTTATGCAAAATCACATTATGCAGTGACTGTGACAAAACTCAATAGGTAATAATCACTGATTTGTAATTTTGTAATGTGATATCACAATATGATCATATATCATGATGATATTCCACTGAAAGTCAATAAATTATATTATTATTATAGCCAAGCCCTACTGCATACCACATACTTTGCATGTTAGTAAACTTGTAAATATACTATAATAACAATTTATGTCATAAGGAGATTATGAGATTATAAGAGTCAAGAGACAACAGGTCATAAACATCGGTTTAAAACAACCTATTCTATATTGGGCTATTTAAAAATGCAGGGACTTCCTTTTAACTTTTCTTTACCGAGGTTGTTACCAAGGTTGTTTGTGATTTTTGGACTGTAACAGGATCCACTGCTGTTGTGGTTCAATCATAATATACAAATAAACTTGACTTGGATCAAGAATTTCTATCCTGTCTGGACGACCTGTCTGAGACGGTTTTGTTTAATCAGCTTTCTTGAGTCAGTGGCTTTACATTATCTCTAGGTGGGAAGTGCAACACCGTGTCACCTTCTCGGGGCACGTACACACATACACATCAGAGTATAAACCCCTGCGGTGAGTCCTCATCATAACACTGAGGGGACAGTCATGTAGTGCATGCACTCATTTCAAGGCATTGTCGGAAATGAGATTTTGATTGCAGCAGGGTTGAATGTTGTTATTATTAGAGCGCCAGAGCTGCTCTCAGTAATATGTGCTGCATGTTGACAGTAGTGTTCCGAGGATATGGTTTAGCTATTGTTTTTTAGTGAACTGTTGCAGACTGCACACTGAGACACAGACGGTCACATGACACTCATGTCAATACTGAAGGTCACTGAGCAGTCTGGTTTTGACAGACGAACACAAAATAGGGAGGGACGTCTGTTTCTCCATCTTTCACACACTGCACAAAACCTGCATCTGTTTGGTACATGTTGATTCTAGATATGCATTTCAGGACTAATCATGATGAGTCTGGCTTCCTCCAAAAGACCATAGAAGTGAATCACATCAGTCATTCTTTTTGTCCCCCTCTGTAAAAAAAATCCCTAAAATTTGGATCCTTATACTCTCTAGAGTAGAAGTGTTTTTGTCTTTTTTTCCCTTTTTTCAGTGTTTTATCTGAACTCCCCCCCATGAGCTCCCGGTGCCCTAGTGTCCCATTTTGTGCTGAGTTTGACAACTGTCTGCATGTCAGCATAGGAGAAATGCTTGCTCGGTTACTGCGGGTTCATTTTGATTTCAAAAGATACTTTCAGTTAATTACTACTTGAATCTTATTTTCATAGTTTTGGCCATTATTTATATTGGTAATGTCACTGCACTCACAAAGTTAATTTCTGATATCTGACAATGTGGCAACATTGCAAAAAAGAAGTCAGATGGGGGAAAAAAAAACCTCCCATTGTAATCAGATGCTCAGACAGTTATTTAGAGAAATCTCCAGGTTATTTTAACTTATTTGGAAGAAAAAAAAAAGGTGGATGTTAAAAGTATTCCCTAAACTGTTCGTTCCAAATGTCACAGTTTACAGATCAACTATTCTAGTTGTACATGCACAGTTTTTCTGTGCAATAAGCCATTATTACCGCCATTTTGGGTGAGTTTTACCTCCAAATAAAATAAGGAAAATCTGTTATTCGATGTTGTCACATTTCCAAATTAAGCAATTACTGAGTAAAATGCCATCCTAAGTGCTAGAAATGATACGCCAAACTATGAAAGTCATACACACAGTTGAATCCTTGTGAACAAAATCCTAAACAGATTATCAAAATTTTTATTTGACTCATTTATAAATTTTGTTTCAATTAAATATGGACCATTTTTTTCCCATGTTAGTAAATAACATCACCTATTGATATTGAAACTGTTTCTATTCCTGGCTATCATCATGGTGATGTTTTTTCCTTCTATATGCGGTGGCCCACAGTGAAACTTGAAGCAAGGACTGCTGACAGTAACTCACCCCCTCCGTTCTTCTGACACAGGTAGGGGAACCTCCAGACGTTGCCCAGGCCTACAGAGAAGCCAACCTGGGCCAGGATGTACTGGAGCTTGCTGTTCCAGGCTGGGCGCTCCTCCTCCTCACCATCCGAGCCCCCTTCCTCCACATCACACTCTTTCCCTTCCCCTTCATGGTTGTTGACGATCAGCGAGCTTTTCTTGAAGGAATCGTCACAGGCGTCCTCGTTGGAAAGCAGGTCTTTGACAGACTCTGTGACATCGTCGTCAAGCTCTCTCTTGACGGCCTTGCTGTTTTTGGGCATTTGATAAAGCAAACAAGGGGCGAGGGATGGAACGTCTTTTTGGTCGGTGGGCTGGAAGGGCAAGGCCGGCGTCTGTGAAAGTCACTTGTTGGAACTTTGACTTTGCAAAGCCGCAAGTTTGAATGTTTATAGGACTGGTTGATGAGGAAGTTGTTCAGGCCTATTTCTTCATTATCACCAGATGTCTGTGGGACAGAAGAGGAGATAATAGAAGTGAAAACTCTTGATGAGTTGCTGCTAAGAGTCTAGTTATCAGTTTAGATTTAGGTTTTACCCTAAATTAACTTCGCATAATCGAAACCTTGTAACTTTGGAAAATGAAGAGAAATGGAAACTCTACCCTTTTACATTAGACAAAAGTGACATGAAGAAATTAAATGCAACGTTCTATGTTTGTTTGATTTTAATCACACACATCACACACAGAAGATCATCTTTGCCCTCACTACTTATTTCACACCCTCTTATCTGACTGTGAAGAAGTCATACAAAGAATTACTGCTTTATCCAGGGGATTTCTCACATGGAAGTCACATGGCTGGCGGGGCAGCAACATCTATGAATAAGTATCATCTTATTGTTAAGTCAGTGTATGACCAAAGAAAAAAAAAAGGGCCTGGGGACATCAGCCTGGTTGTGAACAGTGACAGGTCGAGGTATGGAGACTATCGCGTTTCCAACCTCCTGAATAATTGAAGGGAGGAGGCCATTTGCATACGAACCCAAACACTCCTTTTCTCCTCCGCAGCTCCCTGTGCCGGGGGAAAGCCATCGATTATGAAAGGGATATCAACTTCCAAAACAAAAGCACGAATAGGAGCAGACATAGGGTTATAAATAGGCTATATATATAAAAGACGCAGCCATCATTCAGTCCCATTTATAGTACGCGTTTTACTACAGGCAGCATTGGGGAAGATGCAAGGGTGTGGACACTGTCCACCCTAAGGCGGATTAAGGTGCGCAACATCCCTGCTTTATAAATTACAGCATCCTATAGGGCGTCTTGGTGTCGCTTTTTTTTTTTTTTTTTTTACACATGTGTGACCTCAATTATTTCCCTATAAACTCATCACCGGGTTAAAATATCCAGGAAATATTCCGACGCGACCATGCTGCAGAAACACAGCCTCCCGCCTCTCACCGAGCAGAGGATTAAGTGATTAATAGATTTCCCTTTACCGCTTCCAGATTAGCCTGGTTTGTGCGAGGCAAAGGCCGTCGTTTCATAATCCAGTGAACGCAACATAGCAGCCACAAGGACCACTGATGCTGAGTAACCTTCACTGCAGCTATTACGGTCTGGAGGCTGCGATAGGAAATGGCATTGCAATTGTATTCTAAGGTTTTGTGTGCGTTGAGGCTGAGGATGACTGAGAGCACAAAGACAAAAAGGATTGTTTCTCCACATGACTCAGGGATGATGAGTCAAAAATGGGGCCGATGGTTCAGAATGAGGAAAAATATGGGATGGAGAAAATCATCATAAAAAAAGATAAAATAATAATGAAAATAAGGCACACCGGTGCCATGTGGCTCATTGTTCCACCCGGGCACAATTTGTTCTCTGAGGAATGCGCATAAATTAATGTCCTCCCTCCCGCCCAGTCTTCATGACATCCATGTGAAGTGTTTCATCATTCACTGGTCCGCCACATCCTCCTGCGCCTACCTCAGACACACACACACACACAGCCTCATCATGCCATGCCTGTATCATTATCGGGGATGCTGTGTTGGGTACTCACCAGTGTGGAATAACAGTCGTCCTTTTCTGAAATTCTGCGTCTCAAGGAATGAAATTGTGAGAGCACATGCACGGGGGAGACATAGCTTCGATGTGAACCAGTCCGGCCGGTGTGCTGCTCACACTGTGCGCTCACTTCTTTAACTGTCAGACAGATTCAAGGCGGGCGTAAAGGGGCGCTGCCAATCCGATGCTCCTAGGACGGATACATTTTTTACTCCTTATCCATGACATATTTCACTACATACAAGTTGTAAATGTCTATTACTTGACACTGCATGTCGTACGTGTTAGCAAAATTAAGATTTAAGATGAATTTAGCGTCTTTGTCTGGTGAAACACCCCTTTATTACACTTGGTACACTCCACTACTATGAGGGAAAGGGGGCTGGCTCACGGATGAAGGCAATGTGCCTATGTTTATAAATGCTCATTTCCTTCACTGGATAGTTATTCATTTGGACATTATGTCGATTTATTTTTTATAATGTCTTGTCACATAGGGAGGCAGACTGTATTTAAGATTTCGACACTTAAACATCGAGGGTTTTAATCAGGGTGGGCATTTTGCGCCTCACCCACCCACGCAACCTTGGACGCTGCCAAATCTACAGTGCCTTGCGAAAGTAT
>NW_023339762.1:7359881-7384856 GCF_004916995.1 Morone saxatilis | reverse complement strand
TCCAGGTTGTGAGGCAACAAAACAAGAAAAATGCCAAGGGGGGTGAATACTTTTGCAAGGCACTGTATAAAAAAAAAAACAAGGAGTAAAATTTTATTTTCCAAATCAGTAAAGAAAAGAAAAAATACTTTATACATCGGTCATCCTGTATATTTCAAACATATTTAGATAATACAACAGTTAATTATGATCATGTCTTAGGCCTATAAATACAATTGTATAGCCAAAATAAAGGTATAATAAAAATAAATGTCTGAAGATTTTAAATGTTTAAATGACTTTTATTCTGCAATTTTGACAATTGACAAAAGCCTGAAATTAGATGGATATTTTCCCCATATGTTAGAATCAATGGAGGGATGGGTCCACCTTCTCTTTGTTAAAATGAACTCAGAAATACAGATGAACTGTTTTCATCTAAACAATCTAACAACTGGATTATGCAAACTGCACCATCAGTTTCTTTACTTTGTGTTGTGAGAAGTGTGCTAACTATTAAGTTACACACAGAACAGCTTTGGTTGAGGTTAGAGTTTCAGCATTTAAAAATATGACCAAGGCACAACTATGTCTAAAGTGAGAATTTGAAAGAACTTGAGCTAAAACCTTGACTGAAAAACTAAAGCTAGGTCGTGGGAGGGAAGTCCACCTTCCCATCACATTGCAGTTTCAGGGTCAGACCTCTTTTGATCCACCTTCACATAATCCTTCTGTAATGGAAAAATTGTTTTCATTTAAATTTGTGTGCATTTTCATTTCATCAGTATTTAAGGATTGGTGCTGAAACTTGGTTTGAAATCCTGAAAGAAATATTTTTGTATATATTGTACCCTGCTTGGATAACACATTTGTTAATAAAAGGCGTAATAAGAGGCGACCTGTATCTCTGTATCTCTCTCTTACTGGAAGCCAGTATGAAGGCAATAACTAAAAACTGATATCAAACCAAACCCCTCAGACCTAAAAATGGATGGGCATCGTATATATTTATGATGAAAAGCTGATGCAGACCTTTGTCAGAATATGGTACAAATTACTCATCTTTACTGCAAACAGTCCACTCTCATCATGCTTTAAATTTAAGGACAATATGGACAAAAAGACAGCAGGAAAGATCTGCTTGATTCTTCTGGCAAATTCAGAAAGATGGAATTTATTATTTATTTAAGTGAGACGACCCATATCTCTGTCCTGACTTACCCCAACGCTTGTTATGATATCCAACCACAGTGTTTCAGGTGCATCGAGGACATTGTCACAGAAATCTCACATTAGTGATCAGGAGGCCCTCCCCAGGCCAAATGTTTGTGTGCGAGTGTGTGTTTGATGCTCACACAAATCCTATTACTTCCAGTTCACAGCCTTTATCGCTGCTTATTACAACTCTCCTCTGTTGAAGGATGGAGAGTACCTCAGACACCTGTGTTGTATATCTCTGTGCTCCTGACATCAACACAGCCCGTCGTCCTCATTGAACAAAATGTCCAAGATATTGCCTATTCACAGCAGTTTTCCCTCTCTGCAGGAGCTCAGTGAGAGCAGCCTAAGTAGCAGGCTTATTGATTGCTGCTAATGGCCTCCATCTCATCAGCAGGACAGCACAGAAACCCTGAGAGCAGTGAAAGATGCTCATGTTAATTCAATTAGTGCATGTATATATTTTGTTTGGCTGATGACTGTAGTTCACTTATAAATCATTTAGGTACCTGCCACCACTCGTTCTAAGACCAAGAGGTATTATCATTGCATAATCACCATCTGTTCAGAGAGTACTGTGGATTAGTGTTGAACACTACACATTAAAGCTGTAATTTTGTTGTTCTTGTCCTCCTTAGCCCCTTTCAAAGTCTGTTTCACCAAATAACCTCCGATTGTCGGCTCCTAGGTGGAAGGTGTGTCAGTATGTTGTGTGTGTGTACAGTGTGAAAGATGTATTTGGACAACCTGTATGAGATGAATAAGAGATAACAAGATAAGGGACTGAAGTCATGCAACTCTGTGGCCAAATGTGATGGCAATCCATCCAGCGGTTTTTAAGATTTCACTCTGAACCACAAATGTCAACCTCATGTTGGTAGAGGAAAAGTCAGGAATTCATGCAATTATGTGTTATGGTGATTATGGGTGATTCAGGGTTTTTGTGGTCAGGGATTTTGTCAAGTCATAAAGCAGCTGCTGAGAAGAGCAGCCAGCAGGTTTGGATAATAGGATAGCAGTAGCTTAAGGTGATTATGAACATTTCTCGATGGCATAGAGGCTTCAGGGACAGAAGACAGACAGTTCACAGCTCAATCTATGTAGCTAATTCCCTATCTCTCTCTCCCCTCATTTCCTGTTATCTCTGCACTGTTGGCTGTCAAATAAAGAGTGCATATGAAAGGTTCTGGTCAGTAAAATTCAACAAATGATGATGACAATGATGAATATCTCTATTTCTTTCATATTATTTTATTCTGAAAATTCCCTGCTGAAACTAAACTCTCTTCATCTTCTCTCTTAGAGACGGTAAAGTGGCGGTTTTAAAACACATAATGGAGTGATTTTCCAGTACTAAAATACTCCAGAAGCTTATTTCCATTACTCATTGTCTTCTGAAATGAAATGACAGCACGACAACACTGAGAGTTTCAGTTGTGATGTATGTGAGCTCTTATATTGCATCATCATATCCTGTTACCATCTTGAACAAACACTACAGGCTACAGACGGATTTAGCAGATGTTTCTGTCACCTGTAGACCAGTCAAATTATAGTTATATTTATTAATGTAATATTTAAAGAAAAGAAGTGTCTCTTGTTTTAGTTTTATGAAGGTCACACTCTTAGATAGGAGCCATAATCATGACTCCACATGCACAGACTGTCAGGGATGTTCCCGACTAAGGATGTGTGTGTGTGTGTGTGTGTGTGTGTGTGTATTCTTTATGGGAATCAGCTCTTTCTTCAAGGAATCAATGATGTCACTGTATGGCTGGAAGAATGCCTCCTTCTTCACAGAGTATGATAAGTACGATGACTTTGTCCACGAGACAGACTGACTGTGCGGTGTGCTGCGTGGCACTTTGATTAAAGAATACCAAAGAGGATGATAAAAAACCTCATCCCTTAAGGTCACCTTAAACCTGATCTTGGATATTGGCTTTGATGTTGTTGACAGATTTATAATTATGTAATAATTAAATTAAATTAAAACCAA
Source organism: Morone saxatilis (assembly GCF_004916995.1). Taxonomy (NCBI): domain Eukaryota; kingdom Metazoa; phylum Chordata; class Actinopteri; family Moronidae; genus Morone; species Morone saxatilis. The sequence continues at coordinate 7,381,660 of NW_023339762.1, read as the reverse complement.
AACTGGCACCAACTTAGGGTTAAATATATTGTGCTACTGCATATTGCAATGTTTCTGTAAAGGGAAATGTGTGTATGGATTGACTGATCAATTTGTTCATTCTCATTGTGTGGTATTTAAAAGTTAGATAGTTGGCAGAAGTTTCATTCCTCTGTTCATTCATTATGCATTTATGTTGCAGTCCAAAACATCTTTATAATCTTGCCTCTCTTTTATATTATCCTATGTTTTCGAATAAAACAAATGAGTGATTTATATGGACTGCTGAGCAGCAGTTACTTGGAGTTGTCCGGTCTGTGCTGCTGTTTTGATTTTGCACACAGAGCCGGTCACAGATGGCAGCTTACCTTGCCTACCTGTTGAATTCTTCATGGACTGACCCTGACTTTGGTAACATGATGCCATCCGGCCGTCACAAATTTACCCCTCCCAGACCTCTGATGGAAAGTTAAGGCATATTGGTTTTCACTGTGTCACAGAGACGCAAGTTGTCGGCCAATGGGAGTCACCTAGAGCTGGCATAAATGAGAAATCAACGATTTGATGTTGCTCCTGATTCTTCACAGGACAACAAATCTTCCAGACAGCGAAAATACTCATGTCATCCAAGTATTGCCCTTCTAGGATAAATGGCTAGTGTGTTAAGATGGAAATTAGGAAAAGTTGTACACTCAGTTGCCACCTACATACACCTACCTAAAAGTGTCTAATTAAACAGTTCTGCAATGAATCCTACAGTACAGTTATATGGTTACATTTGTCTTGAAACTCTCTAGATCGGTGCTTAATGGTTAACTTAATGGTCATCTTGGAGGCTGCAGTTGAGTGAATTGTATCCTATTAAATTGGCAGTTGTTTCTATTATTTTGTGTTTTGGGTGTGAGTGTGTATGCTATTGTCTTGAAAAGCACCGTGTTCACCCAGGGAAAACAAAGTGTATTTCATGTGCTGTCTGGGAGCTGCTTTGAGTGCTATTATATGCAATGCGCAGCTCAAATCTGCTCTGATAAAAAGAAAGAAAACAATTAGTGGCGAGGCAACAGTGACGTCCACCCTAACAGCTTTGATTCAGTTTTGTGTGTTTTGTGTGGAGACAAGAGTCAAATTGAGAGAGCGAGGCCATGAGAAGTGCTATTGGCTGGAGTTTGGATGGTTGAACATAAGAATGGAAACATTAGATGTTGATAAATGCTATCTGCTCCCACCATGTTGTGTCTTGTCTGAGTCAAAGTGTCCAAGTTTTTAACTGTGGGTTACTCAAGGGCGTTTTTCTTTCACCCGAGGGATTTTTTTTTTCCAAGCCTTTGTTTCCAAGCTATCCCTTTACTTTCGTAGAACAACTGACTACAGATCTGTAGTAACATCCTGCCACCTCATATGTCATACAGTAGCTGCAGCTGGTAGTCTTGGCACAGGTCAGGTTTTTGACTTGTGTATCCCGGGGCTCATATGTCATTCTGTGAGCTGGCACGACCTCTGCATCAGGGCGAGATTATAATAACAGGTTCAAGGACCAATAATGTTGGAAGTACCAATCATTGCTCACTCTTTTCTTTATCTGTTCATCTGTAGTGGTTCTTGCTGCTCTTCTATATTACCTTAATTTAATTCCAAATAAAATGGACACATGAAACACATAACTTCAATTTCTGTGTTAAACAATCAAAAATGTAGAATTCTAGACGTGACTCACATAATTTCAAATTGGCCTATTACTTAAATATATTTAAAAAGGTCTTGGCCTGCACGCTCAGACCAAGAAAAAGCATAATGGTAGTTTGATTGTAAAGGAAATGAATAGATCTATTCAGATGGTCCATGGTATTGCATGGTACGGTGCCAGTTTCTGTACAGTATAATGCCACACTGTCATTATTACTGTTGTAAAGTTTGATCACCACAGTTACTCCAATAATATTAGAAAAAATGGAGAGAGGTGGGTGAAATATTCAGATATTTCACAGCAGCATAGTGGAGCAAATGGTGCAGTGATTAATGGTTTGAATAGAGAACCGGCTGGCTGTGGCCTGGAGTGTGCTTTGTTTATTTCTTCCTGTGTCTGAAAGATTTCCCTCCAGGTGCAACAATTTCCTCCCTCAGTTCAGCATGCAGGTTAGGAGACTTCAAATTACCCATAGATGGCATTGTGAGTGTAAATAGTTATCTGGCTATGTATGTTAGTCCTGATATAGACTGGGGACCTGCCTAAGATTTATGCCCAGTGAGGGCTGGTGTGGGCTCTAGTCCCCTACGACCCTGCAAAGGATAAGCAGGTAAAGATAACAAATGAATCATGTGTCAATGATGCTGCATTAACTAAATCATTGTCAAGTATTTTGACAGGATTTCAGTAATTTTCTGGCAGCTTTGGGTAACATTTTATCTGATATCAATCATTTAGATATATGAAGAGTGAACCACAAAATGTTATGAAAATGTTCTAACAACATGATTATATAGAGGAATATGGAATATGACATGTGACATATGACATCGAAGTCCACCTGGATATTCACAACACACGCACACTCACAGGTAATTTGGCTCAGGCTCATCTCTGCAGCTCGCTGGCTGGAGGTGGAGATGCTTTTCAAAGAGAGGATTAACTGCAGCAAAGCCTCCTTTCGTCTCTCACTAGGAACTGTCCTGTGACACAAGGCCAAGAACAAGTCATGGGACCCAATGGAGTACATCACAGCACTAACACCAGACCCGGGCCAAGTGCCCTCTTTATGGTTTGTTTTATCCCTCTTAGGCACCACGTGGGTGGGTATTTCCATGCAACGATTGTCAGAAAATCACAATACATGATTAAATGTCACTATGTATCAGTGATTTGAATGCTGTAAATTCCATCCATTTAGTACTTCAGAGAGATGCAAGCAGGTGAAACCCACTCCAACCTTTGATATAATCTCAAGACTGCATTCAAGATATTCTCTACTGTAGATCGGAAAACCCTCCAATACAGCATATGAACACTTTTCAGAACCAGTATGAAAAACAAAGGCTGTTACTTCCTAAAAAGTTACCAACAACCACCAGTCAATATCGATGCAATGTTCACGTAATTGAATAAATGTTTCTGCATGTAAGAATACTAAGTAAGCAGATTCTGCACTGCACTCTTATGATTGTCTGCACTGTTCAATAGTTCAATAGTTCCTCTACCTTTACAAAGACAAACTTACTCCATACTACCGACAGATTACTACATACAGTGATCAGAGCTTCATCTAGAAAATAAAATAATCTATTTCATTATCTAGTCTGCATGTTTTGTTATTTTGAAATGTTGCATTTAGAGTATCCTCTACAGTTTGTCTCTGAGAGCCATTCTGCCTTTACACAGTGGGTGTCTTCACATAGACTGCAGTGGCTCAGCACAAAATACAGTATAGCTTGAGATATTCTTTCTACATGTATTCAGTCCCTTACAAAGTAAACAAAAGGGCTCACATTTCATCTTGCCCCTGGTTGTCAATGTTACCATTGATTGCCCTGTGGGGAAATGTTGTTCTCAGCATGTGACTGATATTTGCAGAGAAGACGTATAAAAATGTTCAGATTTAACCTTGAAAAAATGTGTGAACCATGTAATACCACATATACCACAAATACCACATACAAATAACTTGGAAGAAGTGTCTAAATGATGAATAAAAACTAGTGGACCTGTAACTCATTAAACCTGGAGCAGATTCCTCTCAGCCCCCAGCTTGTTAGGGGGAATTGTGATTACAGTAATCCCACAGTCATTTGAAGCAGATTTAGATGTACTAAGGTCACACTGGCAGCGTAATTATATCTTTGAAAGGCAATCCAAACCTGTATTCAAGTCCAACCGATTCACTGCTGTTGTCATCCCACTGAAAGAGACATAATCTCGGTTATTAGGGTGTTGAGGATGAACTGGTTGAACTTCACAAATTGAAGCCAGTGTTGTGCAGGAATATCTTTAGAAATTTGTGAAAAACCAACATCAGATATTGGTTGTACAAGCAAGAATTTGACTTGACAGATAACTACAAGAATGCAACATAGGAATGATTAGGCTTACAGCAGCATTCGTTCAGGATTAGCTCGCTTAACTATTTCCCCCCCTCACGTGCACCTAATATGTTCAAACTTACCATCAGGTCCACATACAAGTTGCCTTATTCTCAGAAGCCTATAATCTGCCTCAGAGTATTGAGAAGAATCATCCATTTCCCTCCCACTGGGGTTTGAAATGTCAGCTTGAGTTCATGCATGGAAAATATATGATTTCTGGATGGTATTTTGGTTCTTGTGGTTGATTAAATCCACAATTAATAAATATGCTAAATGGATTAAACAAGGTATATACATGAGACACGAGACAAAGTCAGAAATGTTACGAGTCAGAAATGTTGCGTTCAAAATGGGCAGTAATAGAACGTTAAAGGATTGTTTGGGATGGTGGTCATTTTTTCCTCCAATCCCTTCTTTCGTCAAAGCCCCCAGATGGAAATGATAGGCTTGATAGGCCCAATGGCTGCCAAGATAATGGCTACAGACGAGTAACAGAAAACCCTTGACAGTGTAAACATACGGCTGCTATCCAAACCACTACTGCGTTTGGGCCGGAGCCGCCATTGACTGGCATAATCTGCTGTATAAATCTGCAGCTTGGCCCTGTCTGGCTGCTGTCTGGGTTCTGTGCACTTGGACAAAAGCGACGGACACCTTGCCCACTGACAAAGGGCCTGGCCCTAATCGGAGTGGACAAGGCTTGCTGATGGAGCCTTTTTAAGCAATTGAACTTGGTCAATGAATCTTAGGGGACCTAATGAAACATAAGGGACAGGCAGTTTGACTTCAACAACGGGGGCAACACCAAAGTGTCCTGTTTCTGCCCATCAGCCTGAGGACTGAAGTTGTGCTTTGACCCCTAATGACCTTTATGAAAGCTTGTATCTGCTGGACCTGTGAAGGTTTGGAAGGTGTTGACCTTGTAGGTGTTGTAGATGTGGTGCCTTTCATTGTCATTGTGGAATTCAGTTTTGGGCTTTGAAGGAAAGAGTAGTCTGATCTGGCGCCATTCTGTTGTTTTGTTTTCGTCCTGGACCGTCACCAAAGAGGACAACAGGCCTCAGTGTGTCTCCGGAGCAAACAGTTTGGGATGGAGGACACGTTGTTCTTCTTTGAAACTTTGAGGAAGGAGACTGGGTTCCTTTTAGAAAGCCCTCGGGAATGTGTATGGGACAACCTGTGTGGGCCACTGGAATCTCCTCAAAGAGAAGGAGTACAGCACGAGTGCAGAGACTTCACCGCGGGAGAGAGGAACCGGTCTTTGTGATCAGAAATGCCAAAGAAAAAGTGTGCATTGTTCACAGCCTCGCACATATTTTTGTTCTTCTGGTCCTGTGATTCACCTACAAGGTCTCAGGCTCACTGACCCATTCTAGCTGGCTGCCCAGAATGCCCACACAAGTCCATGACAATTTAGTGAAGCAATGCTGTTGTTCTCAGATTGGTTATTGTATAAAGTGTGACACTAGTTATCAAGTGTGGAAAGATTTAAACTGTGAGTAGGAGAATAATGACAATAACCATTTTAATATTACTGCTAGGATTTTTACCTGAAACCTACAGTATGTCCATTTTCCCTTTTTTTCTTAAATTAACAATGTACAAACAGCTATACAGAAAACAATACCAGTAAAATATAAATGTAAAATATCAATATACCAGAGTTCGGTTTCAATTATAATCATTTAAAAATACAAATGGTAAAGGTGTAATTGAAAGAAATAGCACAATAATAGTTGGTATATCTGAGTTACAAGGACACGCCTTAAAGAATCTCAAACTTTCCCTTTGCCTTTTGCACAGTTTGTCCCTAGCGAAGCGGCGTAGTTCCCAGTGTGGTTTCCATGGAGACCACTTGTTTCGCATGCTAGCAAATGTTCAATTAGCTCCAACGTGCTAAACAGCATAGCGTTGAGATACACAGCAGCTGTGCGCACTGCGGAGGACAACAACAACAACAACAACAACAACGTAACATAACCTCCTGAAGACAAATGGCCGAAGAGTCGCTGAGCTTTTAAAACCATGGCGGATTGTACCGAGCTGTGTGAGAGCAGCATGCAGGAGCTGAATGATGGAGTAAACTGTGATAGTGATGGAAGTAAAGAAGAGGCGGTAAGTACGGCCTCCTGCTGACTGAATGACATGATTAAATGATCATTAGAAGATGGTCAGAGTTTAAGGTTTAACTTGCCATGCCTTCTGTACAATTTAACTGTGTATTTGTGTAAAGGCATGGCAAAACCCTCAAGAAAATGTATTTGGCATATATTAAAACATTCACAGTGGAGGAGATGCAGTAACAGATGAATTATGGATAACCTGAGAGCACTGTAACTGACCTACCGTATTTCACACAAAGCACACAGGCTACTGCTTAGTGTTTGGATGTTTAGGTAGGTACAAGTCTTAGAATTAACATTTACCTTTTGTGATGAGACCAAACTAACATAAACCAACTTTCTGACTGTAGGATTTAGATGCCATTCCACCATCTCTGCTCAGCTACTTTGAAACCTCAAAAAGCAGAGCAGCAGTTTGCGAGAAGCTCATCCTTGAGGAAGCTGAAGGTATGCCGACGGGCTGAATGGCAAAAGCACATCATGCAACACCACTGCTTCACCGTGGCGAGGGCAGGGAATTAGCCGTTTACTAATCTTATCTGACACTTTTGAGATTTATCAGTTAACGGTAACACATATCTACATATTTACAATAAAAAGAACTTGAAGTAATGCCATGGCTGTGTTTGTTTCTCACGATAATGATGATATCTGTGTTTTCTGAATTGCATCACAGACTTCACTGCATGGCATCACACTGAGGACATGATGAACTTACCTAACAAACTTGATAAGGACATGATGAAACTAAATGGGCAGGTAAATGTCTCTCTTTACGAGTCTCAAGTCCCCTCACTGCATGAACCATCCAAAATACAATGGGTCCGCAAGTTGTGGAAAACGACTCTAAATGTATGTGTTGTTTGATACAGGTCACTTGTGATGCAGTAAATAAGGAGAACAGCACCCACCTTCTTCCTGCACCCACAGAGACAGAAGCACATTTCTCTCACAATGTGTCAGTGTGCCCCAACAACAAAGGTACAGTACATGTTTAGAAAAATGAAGTGACGATGCTTGAGAGTTTTGTAAACTGAGAAGAATGGTCACATGGTGCAGCCTGACTTTATTTGAGCCACACACATATTTCAGGCAACACTAAGTGCGTAACACTTATGAACTCAGCTGTGGATAAAAATAATTTTGATATTTAATAAAAGCACAATATTAACTTCTGTCTGAGTGACACGATGTGAGTTCAAAGTGGACGAACATGGCTTGACATGTTAAACATTGTAGTTAACTGCACGGGTGTTATGAAAATTGATGCTCTCTTTCCTCTCTGTTCCTTTTACATTGCACTGCTGAGCCCTTGCTGAAGGTCTGATAATGCACTCAGATTCTTTGGCGATAGAACAGTTGCCCACAAGAGGTCACTGTTGTTCTATATTATTGATGACGAAGATGTAACAGCCAACCCAACCCTATGTTTTAAACAGAGAGTAGAGGGTTTCTTTTTACAAGTGCAGGTCTTAAATCTTGTCAGTGATTTAAACTGTGATGATGATGAAGCTGCACAATATGGTAAAACAAAAAAATCCCATTGTGATTATTTTGACAGATTTTACCATTGTAATATGATTCACGATTAGTGGGAATAATCATTTTTGCATCACAGTTTGTGACATTTGTTGGGGGTCTGTACAAAACAAACACATGTTCTTACATCTGGAGAACAAGATTTGCAGACCAGGGGATCTCTGCAGCACTACAGTACTTCATTATAATGCTGTTTATTTTACCTTCATCGAGAAATTACAGCTTCTGGGATTTGGATTTTTCACTTGGACTCATTGTGGTTTTAATAATATTTAAATTAATTGTGTGGCCCTACTTATTTGGCAAAATCTTGACATAGAAATATATATATATATAGTGTTTGAGCAGAAATGCTCTAATTTATTTACAGTGTTTAAATTTTGAAAGACCACAATTGCTACACCACCAGTCTAGTTTTGACACAACTCTGAAGAATGACTTGTATTCCCACTGACCTGCCCAAGTGTTGCCTGAATCACTCGTGATTATATATGCTCTTCTTTATGCGTAGTGTGCAATAGAGGGTGGCAGGGAAGGCAGATAAAAGGAGTGACAAGTGCTTTTGGTTGTTTTCCTTCTTGCTAAACTACTATGAAAGGCTCAAGTTTTTGTACTTGTCACAGATGAAGCTGGAACAGACGGATATATGGACGGTGAGAAGCACTTGGCCTTTGAAGTGAGGACCCTTGAGCGCTCACTGAAAGAAGAGGAGAGTAAGAAAAGCAGTGAATACAAGGCAGAGCGAGAGAAACGACACCTTGAGGAGATTAAGAGGGAAGAGCAAAAGAAACAAACGGAAAAAGACTTCCAGAAGGAGCTGAGGAAGATAATGGAGGCAGAGAAGGCGAGTCGCTGTGGACTTTCTCTCTTTTACTCAACATGATTACTTGTCATAATAATTCTTAATATAGCAGATGTAGGTCTTGGTATTTCAGGTGAGCAAATTGGTAATCCCTCGCTGTGAAGGAATTTGTCTTACATACGTCTTACTGAGAATAGGAAAATACAACCTGTTAATTCAAATATGTCAAATAATATATGTATTAGTTTTTTAGGGAATTAAGGAAAGAGACAGCCTAAGAAAATCACCAACTTGCTCAAGAGCTCTTGAGAAGGATACTGCCTTCTTGTCTTTTCAAGAAATATCAGGCTGTAGTGGGAGAGCGCCTCCAAAAGAACAAGTGGAGGGGAACTTAATAAAGACAAGATAGATAGTTTGATAGATAGTAGATAGCCATTGAGACCTGTATGCTGTGTGAAGAAATATATCAAAGATAAAATCCAGATTTGAAAAACCGTAAAATGTATTTCATCCCATTATCATGTTTAATCATTTAATCTTATTATTGCTCTCTGTATGTAGCTCCATCAGAAGGAATTTGAGTTGATGGAGAAGAGAGCTCATGAAAAACTTGAACAGGAGTTTCTGCTTCAGCAGGTAGGTCTGGATCTTATTGCATTATTCACCAGATAGTGATCCCGCAGAGGCCATCACTGGTTAAGCATCCTCCCTGGTTAAGTACTGGGACTTCCTAACAAAACTAATATTCTGAAGTCCTCATTATTTTAATAACTTGGAATCAGCACAGTGAGAGTATGTGGAAAAACACCGCTCCTTTTGCCTGTTTGACCTCTCACATCAGAAGTTCTGACCTTAAATACCAGATTAAACTACTATTAAACTACTGTTTAGGGGTCATTTACTTAAGGTGTTTAGGTTTTTTATTTTTTTGCAATTTACATGTGCCTTGTTTTAGGTACCTGCAATATAATGTTTTTAATGAAATGGAACAAGTTGCATTGTTGTAACTGTAGTGACTTTCTTTACCAATTAGGAACTGATCAGCAACTTACAGCGACGAGTGGAGGAAGAAAGGAGGATGAGGGAAGAGGAGCAGAAGAGAATGAAGGATGAGGAGGACAAGAGGAAACGGGAACTGGAACTTAAAAAAGAAAAGAGGAAAAATGAGGAAGAGAAAAAAAGGAGGATGGAGAGGGAGGAAAAGCAGAAGAGAGAAGAGGAAAGAAACAGGATTGATTCGGAAAAGAAGAAGCTGGAGGATAAGATGAGGATGATGAAGGAGAAAGAAGAGAGAGAAAACAAAGAGGAGGTGGAGAGGATAAAGAAAGAGGAGAAGGGGCAGAGGGAGGAGGAAAGAGAAGTGTTAGAAGAGGCAAGGAAGGAGATGGAGAGAAACATGGAGGAAGAAATTAGCCTGAAAAAGGAGGAGGACGGAAAAAAGAAAGAAGAGGATAATATGAGAATAGAGGAAAAGGGGAGAGTAATTAAGGAGAGTGAGGTGAGGAAGAAGCAGGAGGAGATCAGGAAAAAGAAAGAGGAGGAGGAGGAGGCCGATGATAGACAAAGGATGGCTCAGATGGAAGAAGATAGGAAAAAGAGGGAGGTGGAGGAGAAAGAGGAGGCAAGGAAGAATGAAAGAAAAAAGATGAAGGAGAAGGAGGTGAAGGATGTGGTAAGAAAACAGGAGGAGGAAAATAGAAAAATGAAAGAAGAACTAAGACTCATTGAAGAGGATGAGAAGAGGAAAAGGGAAGCTGAAAGGAAACCAAAAGAGGAAAAATGGAGGAGGAGGCAGAAAGAAGAGATGAGACAGAAAGATGAAGAGGAGGACAGAAAAGAGAAGGAAGAGTATAATATGAGAATAGATGAAGAGGGGAGAATAATTAAAGAGAGTGAGGTGAGGAAAAATAAGGACGAGGAGACTGATAATGGAAAAAAGCTGGCTCAGATGGGAGAAGAGGATAGGAAAAAAATGGAGGTGGAGGAGAAGGAGGTGGCAATGGAGAAAAAAGAGGAGCGGGAAAATAGAAAAATGGAAGAAGAACTAATTCTAGAAGACACGAGGAGACAGAAAGAAGAAGAGGAGGACAAAAAATCTGAAGAAATGAAGCTCAAGGAAGACAAGGAGGGGTATGAAGGCTATGATGTGGAGTGCAGAAAGATGGGACATGAGAGCAAAACAAAAGATAAAGAGAAGAAGCGGGAGGAGGAAAGGAAAAATGTGGAGGCAAAGAAGGAGCAGAATGGGGAAGAGGGGGACGACGTTAACCCAAAAACGGAAGATGAAATGCGGCTCAAAGAAAAGGAGGAGAGCGAAAAGAGAACGGTGCAGGAAAAGGAGGTGAGCGTTACAAGAGCAAATGAGCTGCAGGAGAAAATGGAGCATAACAGCACGATAGGTCGAAATGAAAACTATTACATAGATAAAGCAGGAAACTCACAACCTGAAGACGGCCCCACATGGACTTCCCCAAGCCCTGCTTCATTACATAATGAGTCCACAGTCTGTCCCACCAGCACTGATGCCATACCATGCAACGAGACGTCCGTAGAAACTGTGGACTGCCAAAATCCAGCAGCAAGGCCTTCCACTGTGAATCTTTCTTTACCTGTGAGCCTCCCCGAGCACACAGAGCAGAAGAGGCTGTCATGGATGAAGGATTGCATCCCCTGGTCCAAACTCTCCCTCCAGAACAGGAGGAAGCAGAGAGAATCTGTCCGGAGTCAGAGATGGCCGAGGAGGGTTCCCGAAGCTGTCGGTCTGCCACCTCTCTGCCCAGACTCCCTGCTTCAGTCCACGGGCTGGAAATCCCTGCAGCAGGTAAATGCTCAGCTGTGATACAGACACATTGACAATACCATTTATGACATGTGAGTCTGGGGAATTTAAAAGTGCCAATACTTTATATATTTGGTGGCAGTTCCCTCTCATCACTGAAAAAATTATTCTCAGACATGGTTAGGGTTAGGGTTAGGGCAACCCTCTCCAAGTCCTGAGCCCTTAAGCGTATTCGCCTCTCTTTCAGGTTACCACGGTGACCCTGGAGGACTTGTCTGGCTGTAGCTTATCCACTCTCGCTCTGTGTACTCAGCTTCAGTCCATCAGCCTCAGACGTTGTGGTCTCAAATCCCTGGAAGGCATCAACCAGTTAGCACAGCTCTGCTACATCGATGTACAGGTGGAAAATCAGTTCATAATCATAGGTTTTTATCTTAATGCCACATTAAGTAATCCAAGATCTTTACTTACCGCTATTCTGTGCTATTGGGTACTGCTGTTCTTGTTTTCAGTTAAATCAGTATATTTTTCTAGTAGGTAAAAATCAATACAGGCAGATTTTGTTGTCTCCTAAGATCTTCATTTGTTTTGTCACAGGAAAACGACATCTCATATGTCGACTGTGAAAACATGGCTAGTTTACGAGTGCTTCAGCTTGGCCACAACAAGCTGACGTCAATCCACGGTTTAACTGGTGCTGAAAATCTGGATGTTCTAGACCTCTCGCACAACTCCCTCACCCGCATCGGTGAGAGCTGCAAATTCTGAAACACTAATATTGATTTTTTGGGATGTTTGTTGTAAAAAAATCAAATAACAGATAACAGTTTGCTGTCACTATAGTGTGTGATTGTGTCATATTTGAGGTCTCCAATTGTTTGTAGTTTGAATGATTAACGTAGCAGCCCTAAGATGTTTTGTGTAAGTGAACCTTGACGAGCCTGAACTCCTGCAGTACACCACTAGTGGGCAGCATCTCTCTTCTTTTCAGCCCTGCACTTCATTCACTTTACTGCAGTATGCACTGAAAAGTGATTTATTTACTGAAGTCAACTTGAGCCTTGCGTTATAGTCATAAAAAGATATTGGCCAGGCAAGAGGTTAAACGCATTGAATTGTACATTCAGCTACTGTAACATTTTGTTGTGACTCACCTCTACATAGGTAGGGATTTTTGCCACTGTCTTATTTCAAATTAAGTTTTTAAACATGCGTAAAGCTTTGCTATGAGCGGTAAGTTAGATGCAGACTCACCTGGTGCTGTTTTCCATTCTGAATAAGTGGCTTCTCATTTCTCATCCCTAGCTGGTCTGGAGTCTGTGAAGAGATTGCAGAGGTTGTCAGTGGATCACAACCAGTTGATCAGCACCAAAGGACTGAGGGACGTATACACACTCCTCCACCTGAACTGCTCACACAACCATCTGGCAAGTGTGGAGGGTCTGGAGAACAGTGCTCTACTCAACACACTGGACCTGAGAGCCAACAGCCTTACTGAGGTAAAGAGAAAACAGCTACACGTTATGGCACTGGTTCTGAGACCTGTATAAAAAACTGATTTGGATGTTCGAGGGGGTTGAGGTTGGGGTAACTCAGCAGGTTTTATTGAATTAGTCCCACAAAATTCTGTAGGGATGAATCTAGTAGGGATGTAAATGATTTCTATGTAGGGATACCCATGAAAAAGCTAATTTCGAGTTATATGCAGAAATCAAAAGATGGACAATGTTTGTTTTCTGCACATAACTAGATTTTTTCCTTTTTTTTTTCACCGAAGATGCAGAAATTAAAATATAACACAAGATTCCCTTCATTGGTTTTATAATCACAAACCCAAAACTTCATTTCTGACAGGTGATAATGACATTATTATTATGAGTCATAATGATTAAAAAACATCTGGTATGGGTGTCAGAAATTGAAAACAAAAGCTCAGAAGTGTTACAGATACATATGAACTGATTTATGTAAATCAGCAACTCATGAGAGGAAGCCAAGTTGGAGGCTCACATTATCACCTTGAACAGATGGTTGAGCAGATTGTCTTCACAAAAACCACAAGCTGCAGTACACATTGCACTGCAAATGAATGTTATGGCCTCTTATGGAACATTTTCAAAGTTTACCCCAAATAACAAAACAAAATCTAAAATTCAAAAGAATATTAAAAATCTTTCACACAATATGATTTGACCAGCTGAACTGAACTGAATAAGCAGTTTAGATTGATTGATGAAATAAACGAACATCACATTGCCAGGAATGGATGTGATCCGAGAGTGAGGATGCCGAGTGTAATATTGTACAGAACAGGCCAATAGCTCCACACACTTGCAATGCAAATTTGCATTCGAGAAAAGGTGAACTTAGGCCTGCCTGTCTCAGAAACATTAAACTGAGGCATGAAGTGCATTCTTGAATTTGTCCATTGCACAGGCTTCATTTGAGAGTTAGCATGCATAATGCCAGGGCCCTCTTACTGACCTTAAAAATTATATATATGCGACATTTACTGCCACTAGAACACCAGCATCTCAGACCAAACCAAAAGAGCGTTACGGCCCACCAGACTCCATTGACAAAACCTGCAATTTTACCTCACAGATAATCATAAAACACACTTCAAACTACACTACTACAACAGTAGTCAACAATAGTCTCCTATGAGAATACTCTACATTTAAAGAGAATGTCCTACTAATTAATCACTGATTACTAATTACTGAGACTTTCTTTCTTTCTTTGGCAGAGTAACTCACTGGTAATCACTTGATGGGACATAAAAAAAGAAAAAGAATACATGAAAAATAAAAGTACAGACACACAAAAGTAATTAGTATGAAAATATTACACAATTTTAGTGTTTCCTAAGGCACCCCTGAATCACAGCAGAGTTTAAATTGTGGCAGACATTGATGACTGTAATCACAGCAGGACTAAAGCAACTGACATTGATGGACGGGGTCATTTAGGCACCGCTGGATCAGCAGCAGCAGCAGCATGAAGTTAGTCTAACCCCACTGTGACCAGTGTTAACTGACAACTTCACCCCGTTTGTCCATCAGCCACCCAGTCTGAACAACCAGGTCCTCCTCAGAGAGCTACATCTAGACGACAACAGCATCTCCTCCCTGCAGGGTCTCATTGCTTGCTGGCTGCCCCTCATGCAACATCTCTCTGTGGCCCAAAACAGGTATATTCTTCTAGTCCTGATTGATATCAGTCTTTGCTTAAGACTCGTTATGTGAAAGAAACACAACGGAGAAAATAACATTCTTTTTTTGTTTTCATAATTTGATATAAAACATTAAAACTTCTAACTAGCCTATTTTTTTAGGCGTAAAAAACAGTCACATAATTTCAGAATGTTTCTGTTTCTAATGATGCAGTGTAGCTTTCATAAGGGTTGTAATTTGTCTCTGTGTTTTGTAGAATCACCCAGCTGCCCTCCATGTCTGACTTTGTGTCCCTTGCGAATCTGGATCTTCGATTCAACTGTGTGTCAGGTAACAGCTTGTCTTGATTGAACAGACTATTTAAATTTTCCTCGTGGACAAATTCAAAACCTGTGTTTTATCTTCTTTTTTGCTGACTTAACTTTAACTAATGATTTTATATTTTGTTGATTTTACCTTTTATATGACACTGCTAGTTTCATATTGGCTTTAGGCATGCTGTCCAAGTACAGTATATGACTCCATATAAATAAGATGCATAAATACATCTCTAGTTCGTATAGCTCTGCCTAACTACATAAGATGCTGGTGAAAATGAGCAATATACTGAAAAATGGACATTGACGTGGTAAAGTTTTTTTATACTTCCTTCTCAGAGCTCCAGAACGTGTGTGAGAGTCTGAAGGAATGTCAGTTCCTGCAAAAGGTCCACCTCACAGGGAATCCTGTTGAGCAGGAGAGTGGCTGGAGGTAAGGCAAGGTCTGGATGGAGGAAGTAGAGCAAATTATATGGGCTACTGTTCTGTTCTATCTAAATACATTGTTTTCTAACCTGTATGTACCTGCTTGCTGGACAAATAAGGCAATTCTGTTGTATTAAGCAAGTTTAAATGTACTCTTTAATGTTCTGGATGGCTGTTAACATCTGACTTTAGTACTCTCTCCTGCTCAGTACCAGCTACACAGTTTCAAATCAAGATAGTGTATTTAGAAATTCTTTTGACAAAAGTTTCAGTTTCAGCTTCCTTTGCTCTGAATATCACTAGCCGTGTTGGATGCTCAAAGGAGCATACCAGTGAAAAGTCAGTATTTCTCTATCACAAATTCGGTCCATTGGCTGAGGTAGTCTAAACATTCCAGCAGAACACATGCCTTCCTGTTCACTTCCTAGGATTAGCACTGTGATCCGCGTCCGCTATTAGATTACTTCGACGTGCCACCGAAACCCGTGTGTACGTACATTGCACTAAGTGCTCATAATTCCCAAAATATTGATACAACAGAAAAATCAATTATCTTTTCAGTGTCAATTTGCTCATTCACTTATCGTGCCTAAATATTTTACCGATGTTAAGACAGTTCCAGTGAGTTTATATGAAAAATATGCAATGACCTCTTACATTTATCGTGTGTCTATGGGCCTGTAATGAGCAATGATGTCAGCTGTTACAGGTTTGCAAAGTTGTTTGGCTCCTCAGAGCTACTCACACCCATTTGGTAACAGCAAAATATGTAAAAGTATACTTCCCTTGCCCCTTCAAATATCCCTGAATGTTTCAGTATAAAATAATTGTGTGGGTTGTTTAGCTAACTGCATTTGCACTCTTGCATTGAGGGGGTTTCATCTGTCAGTTTTTGGACTTTAGGTTTGCACCTTTAAATCATAAACATCATAACTGAGAAGGGTTGAATGTCAGTTGCACATGTCTTATATACTACTGGCAATTTGGCTCAATAATGCTGACAATTTCAACATAACATTTCACATTTTTTATTTCTGCTCTTGTTTATTGGGTAATTCTCTGTCCAAAAACCTAAAAACATGGCTTACTTGTGGACGTTTTACCCATCTTAAGCCTTAACTGAAACATTACCTCAGTATTTCTTTGAACTTTACCTAACCTCCAATGCCAACAGTGGTATTAACCCTCTGTATTTCCGCATTCGTGCCCTGGCCCTTTCATCCTGAGCCAGTGAAAACACTGGCTAAATTAAAGCACCAAAAGCCAAGCGTTAAGAATTACACTCCCTGTAGGCAGCCCCTGATGCAGGAGACGTGGAAGACGAAAACACTGGGCCTGATTAATCAGGGCCACTTTAAGAGAATGTGTTTTGGAGGAAGTCTTCACTAAATGAAATACGGACTTGTACCCTTACGGGCTGGAGAAGGAGGATGAAGGAATGTGTGCAAAGAACAGCATTTGCTGGGATGACATTTAAATCAGTTTAGGAATGGTGAGTGTTGAAGTCCAAGTATAGTCAAAGTAGATATAGTTGTAAAGAGATTCATAGCGTCTAAATTGTAAGACTCCTACCTTCCGAAAAATTAGGAGTTTCATTTATTTGGTTAAATTTAACCAGTCGGGACAAATGCACAGTTTACTCACACGGTACAGAGAAAGACATTTTTCTGAAACCAGCAAACTCAGTTACCCCTATTCTTTAATGAGAATCATTCATTGTAAACAACCACAACTGATGGCATCTAATTATTCTGTACATAAGTCTACTCTGCGCTCTCTCAAGTGTGTCTAAGTACCGTCCACTCCTGAACTGAATTACATTCCCCACCTCAATGAGCTCATGTAACGATCAAAAGGTTGTATTTGGGTTTGGAGCTTCATTTGAAGACAGCCAGCCAGACAACATGCCCGAAGGGGTGGAATCTAATCCCGATCTGTGTCGGAGAGACCAAGTGGGCCACATCAAAACCGTATCCCCTCTGACAGTGCACAGATCCAGTCCTTTGCAGCCATGTCTTTGTCTCAGGGTGGCAGTAGGGTCGAGAAAATTGCATTCTATCCACCATATTTTCTACCATAGGAACCATGTATATGGGTTTAAATCCTCTACAAGGGCCTGAAGAAAAGGGTTCACAATCCATACCTGAATCAGAATAGGGCACCTGAAGCACTAAGATTACTCCACCATGAGCTTTGTTTGTTTCTTTATTTTTTTCACTGGATTTAATACTTGCTCTGTGCTTCATATTTATTAGTTGAGGGAACAATTGATTATTACAGTAAAAGAAGGAGCTGTGTTTTAAATAAACCAGCAAGATACCCTTAGAAATCTATTATAGCCATTAATTGGTAAAACATCTTGAGATACACATGTACTATAAAAAGATACCCTGTAAAATAAGAAATATTCACAAAAACCTTATGAGCTGGTGAAATGAAAGGTTCGCCTTCTACACATTTTATCCTCCTCTGGTGACGTGGTGGACAAGATTTAAGAGCATATGGTGCTCTGTGAATCAATTTTGAAAAACCCAGTTGTTCGAAATGTTTTAAAAAATCGACTTTGTAGCCTGAAGGCTTGTATTTTTACAGATTTTATTGTTGCTGTTCCCTAGTGTCCTGTAGAGTTTCCAGCTCCACATTTTCCCACTGAACACAGACCACATTTGGCCTCCACTGGTGGACGCTCCGAGTCTGTTTCTCTGGCAGATAGTTGGGATTCCTCTGCTTGTACATCCTTAGCCTCAGGCAGTGGTTACCTCTTCCCCAGACTCACTGCCATTGAGAGCTTCCTTCCAGTTTGAAGGCTGATACTACTACTAAAATTTTTATCCAAAGTGCCTGTGTGACTGCACTTTTAGACAGCAATATAAAGATAACAATTACATTAACTGTCTCAAAATGTATTCAGATTGGATTTTCCAGATGACAGATCATTTATACAAGTGGATTAAGTACAGCAAGTTCATTAAATCACTGTAAATAGATTAGTCTGGTTAGTATAGAGGACAAAAAGTACAGTGTACTAAGTTGTACAGCTGTAAATATGGGTTTACAGTTATACCCCTTGGTGAAAGCTTCATGCTTTATTCCTTAGCCCTGACAGAAGCCCTCTCTCTAACTTGAGTCTCATTTTCATCTGAAATTTCAGCCTCTTTTTTTGAGTTCTGTCGCTCTCAAAGGCCTTGATCGTCTTTGAATATATTGATGTTTATTCAAAACGTAGGATTCACCAAGTTGTTTGTATTTACTAAAGTGCTCAAGAAGGATGCACTTGAATGCAGTACTATTGTGTAGAACAATAGCATCAGAAGTATAGTTATTTGAAAAGATTAAAATGTGACAGTGTCGGCTGAAAAAGTGGTAGTAGATTATTTAAATATATTAGTAAGCTTAGTTCTTTTTATGGCTACATTTTCAAATAAATTCAGTGTTATTTTATTACTACACATTTTATTTTTTTTTATATATATGCAAAACATAATTCTTGGCTATAAGAATTTTTGTCAATATTGCAATAACCAAAAAATGAAGGCCATGAAGATGACATTTCATCTAGTTTGCTCTCTTTTTCAGATCCACTCTACAGAAAGCAGTACCTGGCCTAAGGGGCATCGATGACCAGGAGGCAGACTCTTATCTATCGCCCCCTGCTGTTCAACAGGTCAGCTTGGCCTCAGGCAGCTTCCTAACATTCTGCCAGGATCAGCTTCAGCAGACTTATGATTTACAGCAAAAGCACAGCAGGGAGCTCAGGTAAGAGACTGCTTGTGCAGGTGTAATGTCAGTGTGCTGTGTGTCTAGTGTGGATGAGTGCAGGTGGTACCAGTGGTCAGAGAAAGTGGTTGGATTGATGTCTGACCCCAATATTGACTGTTGATCCTTTTTGGAGATATCATGGACCCATTAAGGAAAACAAATCTGTGATCAGAGATGCGTATTGTTAACTCAGATAACATTTGCTTTTAATACTGACACCAGGGATCAACAACATGTATTTCTCCACTTAGTTAGGTAACAAACTTGAAATGTCAAGAGGGCTGATTTCTGAAGAAGCTTGGAAGCAGTTCATAGCGAGGAAGGAGAGGATTTGTTCATTTTCAGATTTGGCTTCGAGATGTCCTCATGGAAAAAGAGGTTAATGAATGCACCATGTGGTTTAGTTCCAAAGTCATAGATAGCATGCTCTCTCTCAATGTGTCAATTAATTATTAATTCCACACCAGATTACCTAAAAATAAATCTGTAGTGAGGAAGTGCCAGACATTCTCAAGAAAAACAAGTTTGGCCTGTAAGTTCATGTTTGATAGCACTCGTAAGAAAAAAAGAGAAAGGAAAAAGTACAGGAAGAAGGTGAAACCCTAAATGAATTATAACACACTCGAAAAGAAAAAGAAAGGCACCCCAAAGTCAAATTGAACAGGATAAGACAATATAAATGACTGCAAGCCTATTTTCAAGAGGTCATATTACACTCTGCTGATCAGCCTGTCAGACATGAAGCAGTCAGGAATGTTAGCTATCCTGTTGTTTTGTCTGATATATAGGAACGTAGTGATCCTAAAGACAACGTCCAGCTATTTTCACAAGTCCTTCGATGTCACTAGCCCTTTACACACATTGATGCTCCTACGCAAGATGGACCACCAACACTTAAAACAGTGGTCAACTTTCTGCTTATCTTCATGACCCTTCCAAATTACACAGAACAAAAGATGAAACGTGGCTGTAGCTACCCGTATGGGTCACACCGAGGACTCCTATGGCTTGGGGGGTAGCGTGGTGCTCCCTTTGCTTCACCCCTCACCGTGTGCCCTCTACCCCTCTGGCCTCTGGACAATGAGCCATTCTGGGGGTTTTGCAAGGACCAACACAGCCATTTAACCCCTGGCCTGACCTTGTGTCTGAGTGGGGTTTAGAAGAGGTGAGAAGAGTGCCACACGTCAGTCCACTGGTGACTGTAAGGTGGGAAACCATGGGGTTTATCAGGGGTATGGTTTCACAACATTTCTCTACAGGGTGTAGGGTGGAGGCTGAATCCTGTTTCTTACAAAATGCCTCTGTTTTATACTTGTAATTTACTTTTTATGACTTATACAAAACAGCAAAGACATCTTTCTCTTGATACAAAGAAAAAGAAAGGTTCGAACCACAGCACATAAAACTACCGTAATATTTCTGTATCCTAGTGTGATCTTGTATGATAGAGATCTACGAAAAAGTGAAACTTTTTCTTCTCCTGGCTATAATTTGTATTCTCTTTGCATACATCCCCTGCTAAGTAACAGTACAACAGCCTCTTAGAGAAAAGCTGGAGGGTCAATGCAGTAGACTAGAATGGATATTTAATGTTCTTTTCCGGCAATTGGCTTTACAGTCAATATTCAACAAGACAATGCTATACATTCATACATACAATACATCACAGACCCTGCATATTGCCCTGGTTTAGAGACACAAGAATAATGCTGTTTAACCAAAACATTTGCCATTTCATTGATGTTAGTCAGTAAAAAATATTTTTTTACAGTATCTTTGACACACAACAAACATTCCTCTCTGGCACAAATGTCAGATGTGACCCACCCCAACCTCTCCATCCTTACTTTCCACCTCGCTACTTCCTGCACTGGCACTGAACCTTGACCCTGCATGTAATTTGTCCACGGTAAATCATTCATTAGAAGTTCACTGGAAAATAGTGAAAACAATACTGCCCATAAGGTCGTTGAAATTGTTCCTACTGTTCAAGTGATCTCCTCCTAACTCGGTTACAATGTAAGAGATGGAGATGATCAAAATTCACAGTCCTTCCTCTTTTAAGCTACAATGTTGCATATTTTTGCTTTTATAACCTACACTTTACTTTTTACTTTTTATTTATCTTAGTACGCTGGCATCTATCTTGCAGTTGAGGTAAACTGCATCGGTATAGCCACTGAACCACATCAGATCTGCAGTTAAAAAAACACTTTGCTACAGGCTTTGTCTTTACCATAGCTGTGTTTCAGTTTCTTACCTTTCTCCATTAGACTCCAGACTTTATCATCCTGAAATATAATAGAAAATACAAGTAACCAATGGGGGTTTTGGTATCAGAGTTACAGACGATGATGCAGGATAGTAATAATATTATTTCCCTGTCAAAAACATGTTGTATTGCAGCTTTAACAATGTAAAACGTGTTTGTTCATTCCTGGTCTCTTATATCATTGGTATACATGTTGATGGTGACCCTGGAGTGAACCAGCAGGTACGGGGGGCTGAGGTCAGTGGGGTCACAATCCTTTTGGACCTCCCGACTCCTCTCTCTCTTGTCCCACTGAGAACTAAGAGCTAGGTCTTTGTAGAGAAGAAGCTGTACTACCTAAGGCTACTGGCCCTCTAGACTGGCTGGTTACTGAAGTGTCTCTGCCCCCTCAGGGCTGAGGACGGAGGAGAGCAGAACCAAGCATTGCTAATAGATTCATTAAGTTTCCATTGAGGTGGCTTTGTAGTCTGTTTATCCCCTCAATGAAAGAGACATTATATGGTATTAGGGCACACAGAGCAACTCTCTCTCTC
>NW_023339762.1:7347369-7359812 GCF_004916995.1 Morone saxatilis | reverse complement strand
CACACACACACACACACCTCAGATAAACTGGTCAAGAATAGGAACTAAATGTCAGCTAAATCTGATGTTCCATTTATTTACTACTTGATTCGCAACAGGATGGACTGAATTTCTCAAGAAATTAGGCATGCTGAATTAAGCTTCTATAATACTATTTCATAACAGTACTGTATGTTATAAACTAAATTACTCTGAACCCCATATGAATTGTAGACCTTTAAGGTTTTTTTTTTTTAGAATTGCAACTGCTTCAGTTTCTTTTGAATGATTACATTTCAGAGCACCACATATATTGAAATCTGAACACTTATACAGGTTGTACCTAGGCTGTTTTTCAGATCCAAAATCTAATTAAAACTACCATGCACATCCATCCAAACACTGGCTCTAGCCTTTTGTGGCCACTGTAGTTTCTCCTACATATTTGGAAGGCTGAGCGGTATTCAAATGGTGGCACTAAATCCTACACACTGATCCTTTAAACCAGAAAACTGTATACTATACTACCTAGTTACCTTACTTATAAGTTTAATACACTGTCACTAAACTTAGAAAATCTGTGCTGCCATTTAGTTGTCAGCTTCCCTGACTAAATAGGAGGGTGCATCCACTCCACATGAATCAATGCATAGGTCCACTGAGCATGTTTTTTATTATGTAGACTCTTCACTCACTTACTGTACATGCAGCCATTCTAAAAAGAGTCAGTCAATACTTAAAACAGTGTGTTTTTGTGTGTGTATGTTCACAGCGATGCCTCATCTTCTCTGGATGCTGTAAAGACCTCCTGCCGATACTTCACTGAGGCTCTGCAGCTGGCTACGGACCAGAGATTTGCCCATGAATATGGTGACACCACTGTGGCTGACGAACACAGGGCTGCAGGCCGAACAATAGCTGAGGAAACACTTGACATTGACAGCACCAATGTTGAGAAGCATGCTGAGCGGCCAGAAATGGAGTCCACTGGAAAAGTTCCACACATCATTCCGAAAAGGGGCAATATCAGATGCAGCTCCTGGACTTTCGATAAGAAGTCAGCTGCAGAGAGTCGGCCTGACACATTTGACAATGTTACAGCAGGTCCAAAGACGGGGCCAACAGTTAGCAAAGTGAACTCTGGCAGTGTTCACTCCTTGGCAACAAAGGGAAAAACAATTTCCGCCAATTCTGAAATGGCACCTGTGTCCAAGCATCAAAACCTGGACCTACAAAAGTAATTCACCAAATGTTCTGAGTCAATAGCATCCACTTGTGTGCATCTATTCCATCCAACACTACACTGCTGACAACAAATCAGTGAGATCAGCTGATGTAGTGTTTGTAATGAAAGGCTCCAAATTCTTTCATGGTACACAAGTGGACACTGCTGGCTGAAAGCAAACACCCTCTTTTTTATGTAATTCTTTTTATAGCAGCTCAGCATTTTATGAGTTTCTGTTGCAGAGCATTTGTCATCATTGGAGCCTCCTTTGTATGATTTACAGCAGAAAATGTTGAACATCTTATTCATTTTAACACGCAGCTTCATCATTAACACTGCACTATCTTTGGGAGGACAATCGATCTTTCATATGAAGGGTGGCTCTGGACAGGCTTAAACTCTCCAGAGTCCCGCTCTCCAGATGTCTGCTCAGAAATAAATTCATGTTTTGAAAGACAAAGGTGATATGACATCATGTATATCCCTCACATCCCTCACTTTGTGTGTGTTTGTCTGTGTGTTTGTCCTTTCTGGAGCAGCACAGCAGCAGTCGTGATTCAGCAGCTGTGGAGGAAATATAGACAGAAATGTGGGAACATCAGCAGCCCTTCCACAGCTGAGAAGGGGGGAGGACGAGGAGAAGTTGGAAGAAAGCCAGAATCAGGACCTTCGTATATTGACAGGAGTGTTGTTGGCCAAGATTATGCAGCAACTGTTATCCAGGTAAAACTGTTAGAGTTTTGGACATTGTAAACATTTTGTTTGACTTAGTTTACAGGAAGTCCAATAAGTGGAGTCATGCTATACTTAAGGGGCAGGCATTTTCAAACTGTGTGTTGCCCATGTTACATAGAAAACATACCCCTCCAGCTCACATGGATGTTTTCTGTCATTTTCCCATGTTTGCATCATCCTCCACTAAACCACTTTCCTTCTGAAGCTATTTTAAAAGGACACTGGTGGTGGAGCAGGAAATTATCAACTCCCTCATGTGTAGTACAGCTGCTGCAAGTACAAGAGACAGCCTACTACTTTCTGTATCTGTACACTATGTGTAAAGTAAACCTACCGTTAGTTCGACTGGTTTCAGAGATATACATTTAGATCATTTTCCCTCCGTCTGCACTGCAGTAACAGGTCCTGCCAGACTTTTGTCATGAACTTGTACAGCACTGGAGACAATGGTCTGGTTGAGTGTGACTACATGACTGATATATCTGACATGAATTGAATCAATCAACCTATTTGATTTTTATGATTATGTGTTAGTAGTGCATTCAATCCGTCCATTTAATCACTATGTCCTTGGATGCAAAGACATCTGAATTAGAGCAGCAATGAGTGTTGTCGGAATAATTTGTCAGTTATGTTTTTTAATTTATTGAAAAAAAGTAAAAAATAGCCATCACAATCTTAAACTATGTGAATAGTTTAAGATGGTCTCTTCACATGTCTTGTTTGCCAAAGAGTCTAAAACTCAAAGATACTCAATTTACAATGATGTAAAACAGACAAGAGCAGCAAAACTTTTAAGAAGCTGAAATAAACAAATATTTGTCATTTTTGCTTCATAAATGACTTAAACGATCATTTATCATTTCTGTCATTCGACTCATCAATAGTTCAGTACCAGTCTGCATAAAATCTGTCAATGTGCCTGCTGGTTTTAAAACCTTCAGTATTTAGCAGCCTAGTTTAACTGATACAACTAATATTTTCCAATATCGTGGCTGAAGGCTGGAGGCACGTTTCACTCATGAACACCCATCTTTAGACCCCATACATTCTGTGGAGGTTTATTAAGCTCACTCTCTGCATATAGGTGTAAGCTGCTGTTCTGAAAAACATGCTACTCAACACTTCTCCCAAAGTGTTTGACGAGTCCTTCAGGACTCTCTAAGGTAGGAGGGGGAGTGACATTGTAGTAGAATAGTGTGTGTGCGTGTTGGTGTGGGCTGGGGGGTGGGGAGGGGTAGTACAAAGTGATTAATCAGATTCCAAAGAAGTGCAGTAGTAAGAGTTCTAGGATTCCTGCTCGGCTCAATGTGAAGTGAAATGTGCCCCCCCCCCAAAGCCCATTGGGAATTGGAGGATTTAGAGGCACACTGGAGCTCCATTTGTCTCGGAACAGCCCGGAGTCACGCAGAGTTCAGACAGCAGAACACTCCGCAATTAAAAGAGAGGTTAACATGTTTTATCTCCCTAATGGGATAACACACAATATTTACGTTTGCCTTGTGATTCATGGAGGGTTTTCTACTGTACCATTTCTTCTTTGGGTACCCCTAGGCGTTTTGGAGGGGGTTCACTCTGAGGAGGAGGCTAGCATCTGCTCTGGCTGCTGTCAGTGTCGGGGACACTGGAGAGGACGACACCTTTGAAGAGGTGGACCTGGATGAATTTGTCTATGATGAGGTAAGCACACAGGTTTGTGTGTTCATCGCTTTCATGGTTCAGTAATTCCCCACCCCCTTGCCCTATCAGACATAGAAACGAGGATTCAAAAATGCAGACATATATTTTCCACAAATATACTCTAAACTAATACTATAATGTTATAGGTCATACGTATATGGTATGATTTATTTGGTTTTGAATACACTTTTTTTTGTTGTTCCCCACCCATTGCTGTCCAGAAGTATATATCAAAAAGTCTTTTTATTTTCACAAAGGCAGCTCTGGAGAAACATTGGGCACTACCGCTTTCTGAGGCCTCACCTCCCAGACGTTACCCTGTGTCAGAGCAGCCACCGTCTCTCAAGGTAAGGCAACTGTCACAGGACATTCTGTTATATTCTTCAAACCTGGTGGGCTGGTATGATAGTAAAGTGGGCAGAGAGTTTGAATTTGAATTACCAGCCCCTGTGTGGTGTCAGTGGAAGAGTTATTTTCTTGCCCTGTCCCTTTCTCATCTTGGTTATCGCCCCCTCCAGGATTAGTCTCACTCTCCCTGATTGATCTTTGAATTTATTCTCTTGAAAAACAAGATTATTTCCTGGAGGGCTGAAGGGGGCTCTGCACCAGCAGATGTCATTTTTCACGCTGGCGGTCTGTCGTCCTGTTTTTTTTCCTTCATTTACCTCTCGTTGGATCTTTTCTTTGGAGCGTGCTCAGCGCTGTACATCATGGTAGCCGGTTTAGGCCAGCTGATGTGGTGCAGCTGCTGTCGTGGCCGGCCTCAATGTGTTGACACTGAGGTACACATCAAAGGCGGGGATGAACAATTTAGCGCTTCCACAAAGAGAAAATGGGATCTTGAGAGTAATTAAGCTGTTAGTTTGACTTACAGAGCATTCCTTGAGTGTAAAAACTCGCTCTGGTTAAAAGTGTCAGCCAAATACCTCAAAAGAAAACATGCAGTTGAGTTAAATGTGACTGGACATTTCTGTATACATTATATTTCATTTTCCCAAGGTATAATGATGACTGTATGTTGTCTAGACAGAGATTAAACTCTATTTTTCCATTTAGAGCTCCAGCATTACCACCTTCTGAACACACTTTAAATGAGGATTCAGTTTTTTTCTCAGGCAGATATAAAGCATCCTAAGATAAATGGCTGCTCTGCTGTATATACTTTTGTCTAAAAAGCAAGCTATAAAAAGATGTACTCAAATAAAGTGATAAGAGCTGCAAATCACACTGTTTAATGTATGTATTTCAGCCTCCTGGGGCCTATCCTGAACCTGCCCAGTACATACTCCCACCACCGCTTGTATGGAGGTCAAAGCATGCCTGGGTGGCCGGAGATCAGATGGACTTTGCTGGGCAGAGAGTTTCCCCAGTGAGCTCCAGCAGGTACGACAACCCAGAGTTACACCATTAGTGACTAAAGCTGTAAACATAAACCACTTAATATATGTGTTGAAGGTACAGTTTGTAAAATCAAAGCACATTGTAGAATCAATCATGATACAATAATCCTGAAATTGGATATAAACTGACTGGCAAGGTTTTAAAATAAGAATCAAGAGGACCCATGTTTTAATTATGTCCCAATTCAACATATTTGTGTCATGGGTGAATCAGCTCTGTCCACATTTAAGTCTTAGGTGATGTAGTCTTTAGGCACTCAGAACCGAAGTGTGAAAAGCAGATCTGATCAGCAGTCAACAGTTGAAGGCTGTTGCTGCTCTGGAAACAATAGGATACAAAAAGAAGGTTTTTGTCCTGATCTCTTCAAATCCGACCCTTGTATCGTCAAAATCCTGCTAATACTACTGCTGTTGTGACAGTGTAATATGCCCTACATATGATGGTGTATTAATATGTGAGGTAAAATAATAAAATGTGAATGTATACTTTTGTGCATCTCATTTTTTGGGGACAATCTATTTGTGATTTCAGAAGCAGATCTCCTGCCTCAGTCTCAGTGGTCAGTGGTCTCACCAAACGATCAGAAATGATTCTGGAAGAATGGTAAATGCTTGTGTTATCATACTTCATGATGAGGTTCTGATTGTTTCCATCCCTGTTGGAGTGTGTGTTTTGTTATGTTGTGGGGTTTTGTGTGAGACACTTTTCTCCTTGTTGTCTCTAGGGGCTTCACTCAAAGCCACACAGCTCTTCTAATGCTCAAGAGAGCCCAGAAGATGAAGTCAAAGAAGCAACAGCAGAGGGAACATCGGAGTAAGTGTGGAATTGTATCGTTAAAAATAAACATTTGAGCTTTGTATTAATTTTATGTGCCTGTTTTGCTGATATGTGTAACATTTAATGTTAAACAAGGTAATTATGATACCATAATTGTTAGCAAAATGCGTAAATATGAAGATTCTGAAGCTAGATATGGTAAGAAGCTCTCATGTTTTCTTTCTTGAATATCCTTCACAGCACAGAAAGAACGGGACATAAATCCATTTTCTAAAAAGGAAAAAAAAAGCACAAATGTTTGATTCTTTTCATTCTTGTCTTTGTTTCTTCAACTGTGCTTCAAACAGCAGCGAACCTTTCCACCTCGTGTATGTTAACGAGCCATAACAGACAGCAGAAGCCAGGGCCTGTCGCCTCTTATTGGGCCTTATTTGAGAGTCTGCAAAGGAAATAACGATTGCCAAGAAACCTCTTGACAAGTCACCCTGTGATGATTTTCATTAAGATTCATTGTAGTGGTTGAGTGCGGCTGCAGTGAAAGGTGACCTCACCTCTGCTCTGCTCCAAGAAACAGTAGTCCTGCCACGGTTATCATGCCACGGTCTTGCACAGGGAGGTTGCTCTTTGATCAGAATTGCAAATGCATGATTCCAATAGCAGGGCTCTTGTCATCTTGCTCCATCGACACACAGGTCTATGTCTGCACTAACTGCTAATGTCATCTGCCTCAGTGGAACCAGAACGCTGTTCTAATATTTTCCGAATGTTAGGTTCTGGTTTTCTGCTTCTGGTTTTAGGCCTGCCTTGTCCTTCTTTGACCCTTTCTCTCTTACTCTCCTAGATCCCGCTGTCCGCCCTGACTTCACGAACTGCAGTTACCAGCTGGGTCCAGTGGAGGCATGTAAGAGGCAAGCACAACACAACAGAAATTATATAAAAGGTAAGACTTGAGACATGCTACACGTTTGAGAGTGGAGAGTGAAGTCATTTCAGACTTCAGAAAATGCTGATTTATTACAACTTTATTTTTATTATTTTCATAGTTCGGGCAATTGATTCAGTTAGAATAACATGGACTTAGAGATGGAGTCGTGACATTACTACAGTGAAGTCTGAAAGTCTGTAATGTTTCTGGATAAGTTTCAGGTTTTATGAAACCACAATGTCTTTTTAAATTTAGAAGCACCTGGCTCTGTATCTGTACGATCCTCAAGTTCTCTTTTTAATTGATTTTAAAGAGCCAAACAGGTTTTAACTTATCACATGACATTATTTCTTCCTTAATGGTAAAATAATCTTCAGAATAGTAGACTATGGTGTAAAGTAGTTTCATAATCTGAGAAGAGGCAAATGTCTCCTTCCATCTTTCCCGCTGTGGCCTCCTGCCCTGCCCTGAGGTAGTGAGATGATTTGGTGTTGCGACGTCCACAGCCAGACTTAAAAGGGAGAGACGAACTGGAGAGAGGGCAGAAGGGGAGGACGGGGGAAGTGTGCTTTTATCATGAAGGCCCGTCCAGGGTCAAGGCCTCACATCCAGAGAGCACAATGCTTGCGGTCATCCAGCAGTCAGAGGGACGCTGTAACAACAGTGTTTGCCAACAGGCAGTGGAGTGACTTGTCTCTCTCTGGTCCAAGTCCAATGCTGCCATAAGCATGAAATACCCCTTAATTAGCTGTGGAGAAATATGATATGTTTGCTTGTCATTTCATGTTACAGTTTGAAAAAAGAAAAAAAGAAAAAAAACAAAAAAAAAATCATACCTTTAACTTCGGGATGTTTTTCGTTCCACTTTATCTCTTTTGGGTGGATCGCTTTAGTAATTAGTTTGTAGAATAGTTGTTAAGGAGTCCCCTTTGTTTCCCTTAAAACTGATGCATTGCTGTGCAGCTAAAGATGAAGCAACAAATTATTTTAATGTTTTTAAAGATTGTGAAGATTTTTATTTCAGCAGCCAGTAAATTTCTTAACTTACACAATGATGGACAAATGTATCTTTTGTTGATTTTTTCACAATAAGAAATCTTTGGCTGCTAATTTATTTGTGACATGAAAAACTGAGTTTGAGTATGACAACATCATTATGTTATCAGCTGTTTATTTTGAATTAAACAGGTGTATTATGTCAACTTTCCAATGCTCTGATTACTGATGCTGGAATCGTGTCTGAACCCAGTATAGCCGTGGATGCTGCCAACTGGCAGTCGAGGACCGGTCCCATCCAAATGACCTATTGCATTACAACAATATTTCCAGTTTTGTTTCTTTCCAGTATCCTTATCTCTCCTCTCCACCCTTGTCTTGATAATTCATCAAACAATACTGGTGTAATCGAGCAATGAAGTGAAGCAGCTACATCAGCTGATAAAGTAACAGGGGTCACTGGTTAGGACATCACCCTTCCCTCCCTGCTTAATACCCCGCGTCCCGAGCCTGTAAACTATGTAACCCTAACCAGCTCGGTTCTGGAGGAGACGACGCCTGCTGCCTTTTTATAGCGTGACCGTGTGGCAGTGGCGACGGCGGCGTCAGGTGGTGTGTCGAGAACTGGCTCATGGTACTGTGATCCCGGGTCTCTGTAAATGGGCCAAAGCCAGCCTCCCCTCTTGCTCCCCTGGTCCTGACCTGTGAAAGGCACCTCCTCCTCCGGATCCATCCCCAGTGCCCAGGGCCTAGCCGGCCTAGCCAGCGCTCCCCGACAGGGGCTAACGTTTCAGGCTTTGAGTCAAGCCCCTTCTGGAGGTGATTAGCCCCAAACCCATGACAGATTCTTTCCAAGATATCCGACGCGGCGTGTTTATTTTATCCGGGCTCTTTGTGTGGATGTGCTGGACATGAGTAACCCACTTGAAATGGGTATCGGCTTACATACCCAGAGAGGGAGATAGAGAGGGAGAGAATGGAGCAGAGCCACAAGACATTTTCTTTTAAAGGCAAAAAACATAGAAATACTTTTCACATTTTTTTTTTATGATGGTTTGTATTGTCAAGTGTCTGTGTGCTGCAGATGTTGAAGATGTTGTATGCCTCCAAGCGTTTCTCCTTGTTTCTCCTCTTACTTTCCACCAACGCCCTCCACTCCCCCTCCCTTCTCCTCCACACACTCTTCCAACCTCCATCCAAACTGAGATCCAACCCCACCAAACATCCGTCCTCATGTCAGAGGGACACAAGGGTATATATTTTTATTTCAGCCTGGAACCCCTACCTCCTGAGCACTTAACTTGATTTCACACTTCAAGTCATCTACAAAGTCCAACTGAAACGCAATCATCGTGTTTATCATCCATCATCCAAAATAACTTAATGTCAGACTATTTACCACCATTCATATGCATTCAATTTCTTCCTCCGTAATCTCAGAGTTTCTATTTATGTCAGGCAGTGGAGCTCGCTCCTCATAGTATATGTTTGAGATACACTGGCACACTAAAAACACTGAGTTAGGATCCTCAAATTTCAGACATGCTCTGATTCTTCTTCCACTCTCCAAATGCCATGAAAATAGGATTCTCAAAATGGTTTTCACGATACTATACAAAACAAAGTAATGGTTAACCTTAAGTCTAAAGTTTCATGTTCTTTAGGGCAGCTCTATTACAAATCTTCATGAGCAAATAGCAAGCCAAGATTCGAGTTTGTCAAGTATCTGAATGCCAACCATTAACATGACACAGCTTTTGCATATTTACAACGCTGCGTTAGTAGCGTTTTTACATAGTTAACCAAAGGTTGTTGAAATGCCCAGGTCTAAGGATGATTTCAATCTTATTTAGAAGAGAAAGCGAAAAGGTAACGGTAAAGGCTTCGTCATGCATCAAATGAAGATCTAATTGGACAGTTTGTAGAATAGCTGTAGAACAGTCATCTAACAGTTTACGAAAAACCTTTGCGACAGCAAAATCCATTACGAAGTGATTGGCGAGGTGTGAAAGTAGTCAGGGTCTGCATTTCTCTCTCAAGCTCCCTTTCGTTCTTCACACAACTGCTTCCGTCAATTTTTGTTTGTACAACTAACAACACTATTAATGTTATTAAGGAGACATGTCACACCTCTTTCCATGAGGGCATTTTCGCCTCCCCTTTGAGTTTGTCAAGCACTTCTGCCTTTTAGATGTGATGTTTAGATGACATGTTACACTTGTTTGTTTCAAACACACTGATACCTTAAATTCTGTCTGTTGTAAACATCTCTTACAGGCTGTCTTTGTGCTTCAAGTGCAAAGTGGAATTATTACTAACATTACAAGTGGTTTACTGTCTGATTGTTTGAATGCTTGTGTTTCTTGCAATTGTTTTCTTAGCAATTACTTTTGTTTTTAAGATGACTGGAACTCAAGACAACACAAGGTCATCAACTCATTGGACACCATTTAATTTCTTTATTGGGGCCCGCACTGGTCCTAATCCATTACCTGACACTGTGTTGTTTGTTTCTGAGGGGAGAAAGCTCCAAAGTGCCAGCAGCATGTCTCTCCTTCAGCTCTGGTTTGCCAAAGCTCCCACCCTCCTCCTCCCTAACTCTCTGATATTAAGTCAGAGTTCTCCTCTCCTCAGTCGAGACGAGATTGCTTAATGTGCTTAAGAGCCCCTCTTAACAGGCGTGACTCCTACAGGCCCCCTCCTGATGTCCTGGAGGAGCACTGGAGGGGGATTCAGGATGTTGGAGGGCGTCAGGAGGGGGCTTTAGTGGGGGGTTCAGGGGGGAAAAGGGAGAGAGGAGTCTCTCCATGCTACTGGAGCGCAATGTAAATGGGAACTTTTTTCATGGTGCTGTTTGCTACACTGCATTCCCCTCCAGGGATTACAAGTTTTACAGTCTTCTTAGCGACTTTTGATCTATCCATATAGAATCCTCTAATATGAATGACATATACAAAAACAGTTAGTATAGAACACAATGCTACAATACGTACACTACATAAGCAAGTTGCTGTTTAAAAAACATATCTCTCTGAAGGTTTTTCTGGAGTGCCTGTGCCTTGTGTCTCTGTATTTTCAGCTTTGGGAAGTGCGAGTAGCCGTTTCCTGGCCTTTGCTGCCCCGAGGGGAAGCATCTATCACTTGACATTTTTAGTGGGGCTTCTCAATTAGCCCATGAAAACTGTAAAGCTCTTTTTTTTCCTCCTTTTTACAGCTCAGCAAAAGCAAGTAAATGGCTTAAATAAATGCATCATTAGTTCCAGCATTGGGCTGTCAAAATTCATTATCAGTTTACACCCATCTACGGCAGCATTACTGTCAGCGCAACATAAATGTTTACTTTGAATTACGACCTTATTATGGGATTTCAGCATAACTCGTAAATCAGCAGCCTTTCAGATTTTTTTCTTTAACAAACTGTTGGATTCAATTTTACAAAGAACCACAAGCCTCAACAATTGTTGGAGAAAAGCAGATCCTCTCCTGTTGCATCTTTCAGCAACTTTAAATGTATTATAGTAATGCCCCTGACTCCTCCAAACAAATACACCACCTTAAGCACAAACATAAACACTGGGAGCTTTGACCAATGATCTCTCCCAGCACTGGGAAACCCGGCCAGCTGTAATTACAGTAAAACTTGTCAAATGTTGCTACAGGTCAGACGCATGAGCTGTTTATTTGTTAAGCTTGTACTTTGGTGAGCATGTGTTAACCCAAGTCCTTTACTGTAGTATTGATTACACCACTTGTCATTTAGAAATATGCCACCTTCACCCCAGCTTTTGCTGATTAGGCAACACACTCATTCTTTGCTACCATTGTCATCAAGAACGTTGCTTAATTGAAAGGAGAAATCTCCTGTGATGTTTATTTGATGTTTTCTGTTGAGTGCAGTTCGCGAAGCGGAGCTGGTTCTTCACCCTGCAGAGAGGGAGCAAGTTAAGCAGGAACGAGCTCAGCAGTGGCTGCACACCCAACCTGCTCACTCTGACAGGGACTCAGAGAGGTGAGGCACTTAATGTGGGCCATAAGGTGGTGTAGATGGTGTGTTATGCTGCTAAAATTGCTTTTAAAGTTTAGCTTGCATTTGTTCAGGTTGTGAAATATCTGTCTTTGTGGTTTCACAGTGAGGTATGTGGATTATCTAATGTAATTGTTTCTGGAAGGACATCTTGCGTGCATATTTCTTTTTAAATGTAACATTTCAATGCAATAAGCACCAAAAATTCACTCCTGCTGTTCTGGAGAGAGAGCAGAAATGTCAGAGACGGATATCTCACCTGGACAAATAAGGCCAAAACTATTTGCGTGGCTAGATATCACTAGAGGTAATATGTAATTTGGATAAACTGATCCTTTAATAAGCTGCTATCATTGTTGGCATAGTTTCTTAAGGACCCCTAGAGACATGTTTTAAGACATAAAAATATTCGGCTTGGAATAATAATTTGTGTCTGATCTGTTTTTCCTCTCCCTCCTCCCTCACTGAATAATTCAGAATCTATGAATATGCAAATGTTTTTCATTTCAAAAGTTGAACTACTAGACACAGGATATCTCTTAAAAAGTCTATTAGTGTATGTGTATCGAGATAGTATTGAGATGTTGCGTATTGGACCACGATTGGCTTTCAAAATAGCTGTGTATGCGTCATAAACTTTAACAGGAACACAGAGAAACGTTCCCCCTTTGGCAGATACATTTGAAAACAGACTTGTAGTG
>NW_023339762.1:7346953-7347327 GCF_004916995.1 Morone saxatilis | reverse complement strand
GGTCAAACATCAAGTAAAGTGTTTTACTTTTTAACAGTGGTGGATGTTTTTTTTTTTTTGTCCTATTATAATCACCTATGCTTATTTATCTCAACCTTTATTAGCTGGTAATTTTCAGTGTGGTAAAATGATTTGTGCAGAACTGATTCTCTTTTTTTTTATGCCGGCGGGCAAAGTATGACCAAAAGGCTTACACTTCAGTATACAGTACCCGCTGTATATTGAAACACATACCAACAGAGTGTCTATAACAGAGTGAGCATGTACGCCCGTGCTGCACCCCTACCTAACAAATAGACATTAAGATTATCATACATGGCATCTGTGTTTATTTTATGATATGTCAGAGATAATTGCATTGAAGTGAAGAGGGG
>NW_023339762.1:7328297-7346853 GCF_004916995.1 Morone saxatilis | reverse complement strand
TATATATATATATATATACCTGTACATTCAGCACATGTGTACAGATGTTTCTATGTTTTCACACTTGCACCCATGGGTCTCGGGTCACACAGACCTGAGTGCGAGCCAGGGATAAAGGCTGCTGCTTATTCAGCCCAGACTGAGTCCGCTGGTCGGCTGCTTCGGGAGGGGAGGGGAGCCACAAGGTCGGGCCGGGGACAGAGTGCCGTGAATTTCTCCTCTGACAGGAAACTGGCAGAAAGGAAAAAAAAAAATCAGTCCTTTCAGTGAAGAATGACTGGCCCTTCTGTCAGGAGAAGTGGGGCTCAGGAGTTTGAATGACAAAGATGCTACTGACAGGCTGAAAGCAGATGACTACATTAAACAAGCCCAGGAATCTAAGTGAAGGAGAGCCCTGTCCCTGATAACGAAGCCAAATTGGATTCCGATGATGATTTCAAAATGATTTCCACGAGGTGCAGCAGCAGCAGGAGCGAGTGTTGTCGTGCTAAGCAGGCAGTTGTTGTTC
Source organism: Morone saxatilis (assembly GCF_004916995.1). Taxonomy (NCBI): domain Eukaryota; kingdom Metazoa; phylum Chordata; class Actinopteri; family Moronidae; genus Morone; species Morone saxatilis. Next base: position 7,346,345 of record NW_023339762.1, on the reverse strand, counting down.
TCCTCAGGAATACGGCCGGGAGAAAGAGAGCCTCTTTGTCTGGACTGATGAAAACACCACTTACTGAAATTGTCTAGGACAAATTGAAATATGAATGTATGTGTAAGGCAAGAGCATTTCTCAAAAAGCCAATTAGATAATTGATAAACTTGGAAAGGGCATCTAATGGTCTCAGTGCTACATCATCAAAAACTCATCATATCAGAGGAAATGTGACTTGGGTGAAATCAGGAAAATAAGACCGCTGTTTATAGTCAGCCCAGACGAGGAAGGAAAAGAATGAGCGTAACAAAACAAACACTTTATTTATCAAAAAGTTGTATATCCTTTGCCACTGAAGTGGCATACATACATCAAAGTCAAGGTTTAAAGTGAGAGGGTTTACTTAGTTTGCCATGGCAGTAAAGACTACATAAATACTCTATAACCTATTGCAATGTGATACTTACCACTTGCTGGGACGGTGCCATAAAATGCGTTTCCAGGCTCGCAAAATATTTTCATTACGTGTGCAGAGGAAACCACTTAAGTTGCATATCTGCTCCTTCAATTTTGTCCGTTGGGCAACCCTAATAGGAGTTAAATAATCGAAAACAATTTGTTTGGTCACAGCGGTTGGGTCAGATGTGTGGCCATTTGTTTATCTCTTTACATTTAATAGCATGACTGCACAACTTGCGTTCGGATTAGCAACATGTGCGTCATGTTTTGCTTTCTGTTTTGGATTTAGAACAGATAATGGGTCGAAAGTCTTTAATAAACTAAATACAGCCACCAAATCTGGCCTAAGATTTGTGAAAATAAACACAAAAGACTGTGTTGGGTTTTCTTTAAACTACATTACACACACCTTGAGGAGGAAAATCACAGCGTTACATTGTGGACATGATTTAAAACAAAAACTAGGATTAGGTATGACTTGTGAGTGGATGGATATTCTATACAGTGTGCTAGCTGTGCAGACATTTGGAGCTAGGGTCAGTACCTGCGATGCGTCCCAGGCCCCCCACCTCCTCCAGAGCCCTCCCCCGCTGTTTGGCTCCCTGTGTGGGGTGGCCGTGGAGACCGCGGGCCTGGCTCTACACGTGGAATGCATCATGCCCGGTAGAAGCGCTGCCTTTGTTCTGTGTGTTTGAAAAGCTTTGTACTGATCCCCAGATGAAATGGAAGGGCCTCTGATACAGCTCACAGTGCTTCTGGGAGACAGAGCACACAAACACCACACTTACCTGCTCAGATTGAAGTCTTCACACTAAGATTTATTATGGTGTTATCAACCTAGAGTTAGAATTGTGTTTTATGGTAAAAAGTTTCAGTATAAAAGCCTACTTGTTATCATTTAATATAAAAAAATAAAAGTCAACTTTTATGTCATTCATGACAGCTTTTTATATTTCCTAATGTTACTTTTTTATTTCCTTGTTGTTAGGTTGTTAGTCAGCAATCTCTGTTTTCTTGAAATAAGTAGACAAGCTTCTATTTAGTTACCAACATGAAATAATGTTCTCCAACTAATGCTTTGCTAAATGGGAATATTTATATTATTTATTTATTGGCTGGTTAACAAATAATGAGAGCAACTACAGGAGACAATTTCCTATTTATGTTTCATTTACCACAAAGATGCTCTGGTGGATTGTTTATATTTTACAAAATCAAACTAACATGGTACGGATTACGTCCTGTACTCCATGTTTGTGGTAGAAAGTTGAAATGTTCAGAAATTCCACAACAGGTGCAAAAGAATTGATGCCATTACTTTTTATGACAGCTGCAGCAACAGTTTGTTTTGGAAGACATGGGTAGTCCTTCCGGGAAAGAGTGCTTGGCATCAAATACGTTATTTAAATTGCACAAATTATATGAATTACCATTTGATGTCTATGATGGATTGATTTCACACTGCTCGATTTACGTATGAGATTTTGATGCATTTTCCTTCTATGTCTCCAGGAGCAGAGATTCCATCTCCCAAGCGAGTCACGTCTGCTCCGTCAAAAAAGGAGCGCATCTCATACCGAGACAACCCTGTCCAGTTGAGCGGCGGCTGGGGAGGGGGCAAGAAGAGGGACAGAGTGTATAAGTAAAATACAAACTTTTCAGCCACGACATCACTTCTTTTGCTGTCCTTAGCCAACACCCAGAGCAACTTAAAGGCAGATACTTTTTGTATGTGTCCCTCTTTTGATACCTTACAAAGAAAGCAGCATTTTCAAATTATGTGTTATCTTGTTCAGGACTGCACATACTATGCTTCCTTTGGATGTATCATCATCATGCTGACGACAGCCTGGGTTGTGGTCTTAACATATTTTCCCCAAGATTTAAACAACACAATAAATTTCAGTTTCACAAGACAATTTATTTTATTTCCATGCAGAAGACTTCCTTTGCTTTTATTTATGATTCTATTCCATCGCCTACACCGAATCCTCCTGCAGCTGTTCTTTTTTAAACTGAGCCCAAAAACTCGAGCTCCCTCTCCTGAAAATTAATTAAGACCAATAGGACCTGGACCAGCCCAAATATCTTCAGGCATTTCTATTATGTTGATTCTGCTCAAGTGTCACTGCCTGAACGTGATCGCAGCCAACCAGCACCAAAACACATGGAACAAAATCACAAACCTTCAGCAAATTACACGCTTCATATGCAAATGAAGGCAGGAAATAAGAACCAGGACCTTTAATACCTGTGGATTCATCTTTCTTAAGATGCTAAACTCTTGTTTCTGAGCTGATTTACTCTCTTGACAGAAAATATAGTAATTATAGTTTGTAGCCATGGGAAAAGACTTTCTTTTTCCACTTCTGCTGTGCCCTCTTAAGAGTAAAGTTTAATAAAGCCCAGAGATTTAAGTGCAATTTCCCCATTCTGTGGCTATATTTAGCTCCCGCTTGCCAACAGTGGGCTTGAAATTACTGCTTGTATGAACCGAGCACAAACATTGGTGTTAGAATTAGAATGATGTTTTCTTTATTTTCAGTCGTGGATTATAATGGTCTTGTCTGTGTATTTGAATTTGGAGAGCTAAGGCGTCTGTCCGCAAACACTGCCCTACCGGAGGCGGTGAACCTCTTGTGTGCTTGGAGGTTCCTCGCTGGTCCGCCGCCTGGAAATGATAACTTAATGAATGTCAAAACAAATAGTCAGAGCTGCAGAGTGGCTCCCTGGCAGGAAATGCATGTCTGTCTATTTATTTTCTGTCTATCTTTCACTTACGCACGTCTGGAGGGCGTGTTTTGACTGTACATGAGCTGATGGGGATTTTTGTCTTGGAGAGTGGCGTATGCCAGAGATGTGGTGGTCCTGCCCACTTGGGGGTTGTTGTGAAACTCAAGTGAAGGGTCCTCCTTAAGGGGGAGACTGATTCCTCAGGCTCTCTGGGGACACCAGGGGGTTGTTTCTCTGTCATCAAACTGTCATTACACAGCTGTGATACCAGGGAGAATTTCTGTTGCACATACAATATGAACAGACAGGTGACATAAAAGCACTGTATATGCATAAAGTCACCAGTGTTGTTTGACACAAGTTCAGATTTATCCAGGCTTTCAGAATTCTTCTCTTGAAATACTGTTTCTGAAATGATATTGTTAAACCATCGTCCACCGGCCTTCATTACATCTGTTTACTTTTGGGTTATGGGTAAATTATATGTAACCTAAGACATCCAAAATCCATTGCCTGGTGAAATGAGTGCTTCACCACACATTTAGATAAGATGAAGAATGTCCCTCTCAGCCCAGAGGGCCCTGCCAGCCTGACCTCAAGTCAGCAAATGTTGTCAGATGGAGTCTGGTAGAGAGAGGTTTTGTATCCGAATCCCTCTAAGTGCCCTTTTCTTAGAATGAGTTGAAGGACTATGAACAGTGTGCTTGCACGTTTTAGCTACAAATTATTATATATATTGTGCATTTTTGCTGACCTTTTTTGAATGCATGCAGCACATTTTCAGATTTCTTTTTGACATTTTTATAAACAATTCCAGGCAGCCATTGGTGTCCATTAATTTCTGTATGTATGAAACTAGCTTGAGTTAATCAGAGAGCATTCATTTTTTGTCATGGTAATGCACAAAAGTTTTAACTTTGAGAAAGATTCATGCAGGCTGATTGATTTTATTTCAGTATCATTTGTAAATTAATGGAAGCCAGGTGTTGGATAATATCATTTCTAAATTAAAACAATGTGGCTTGCTTGATTAGTCGTGATGCGAAGTATTAAAAAGCAAAAGAAAATACTGACAGCACTATTCTGAGTTATGTTGTAACAACGACAGTGCAGGACATACAATAGACAATCTACAGCGTGTGTGCAAAGCAGCATGACACGATAACTGCAATGTTGTACTGTAGAAGGAGTAAAGCTGATTTGAAGGTCTAACAATGTACTGTTATATTTATTATTCCATATAAGAGATATATGGCTTTACTGAGTCTCTGGAAATATTTCAGAATGTAAAATAACATTAACTTCAAATCCCACAAACACTTACAGAAAAATGACTTTAGAGAGGTTCTTTTCTTATTTATTTCTGTCTCATGACACAATTAGCCAGCTCCTTTCGCCAAAGTAAAGAAATGGGAAATGGGTATAAACTCTGAGGAATGCGCAAGCTCCCCTGGAAATGTGAACCCAGCTTATAAAGAAATTGGGAATAAACTCACACAAGCAGAAAGTATTCTGCACTGGACACCTGGTAAAAGTCAAAGCTAATTTATTCCCTGAATGACAACTGCTGGCTTATAACATCGCTTAGATGAAAATAGGTCAGAGTCACTCTTTTCACACAGCCGAGGGCAGGACTGATGTCACGGGTAGCGAGCCTTGAAAAAAAAATCACTCCTTCAGGTTTAGAGAAATTTAATGATTATTAAAACGTTTGTAAACTGAGCGTAAGGTAGAACAGAATCACATACATTTGTCAGATGTTACAGAGCTTGTCTCTGGTAATTCTGACAAAGACAGGACATTTAAGTAAGTGCATTCATATGTACATGTGCATGCATCATGTGTCTACGTGCTTCTAGACCAGTCCTTCGCACACGGTGTGGACTCGGCACTCTGTACTTTGTGACAAACATACGTTATTGTTATGATGTACAATTAAACAAAATGTTCTGAATGTTTTATTATTCACTGTCAGTACTTTGTATGGACTTTATAGTTCCATTATCTCATTTTTAGTTTAGTTTAAATGGGTTTGCTGCTGCTTTGATACAATTTTACAAAGTTTGGACGAATTCTTAAATTATTTTGGTATGGTTGTTTGTAAAATTGAATTTTGGTATTCGTAAATAAAAATAAATGTGATGCTGAGTGATGAGTGTGATAAAGGCTGTTTTGCACTGGTATGAACACAAGTGTGCTTTGAGTTTTTTTGGCTTGTTCTCTGGTGAAAACTACTGTTCTAGACAAATATAATTTATACATGAAACAAGAAGAATTTGAATTTACATTATGAAATGGATCATGAAATGCATGTTTATATGCACACACTCATATCTTTTTATGACAATCCATACTGTGTGTTTATAATAAAGTCTGATCATTTGATATTGTATCATATTTTTGTATTGCAATGAGAGCTGCGAGAAAAGAATTATCTATAAGATATTATCAGTGGCATAATTTGTTTTAGTCTGTTGTATCTGGAGAAACAACCTCCAGGTTTGTGTAGTTGGTTTCTGAATGATAAACAACATTTCTTTTTGCTACTTGACTCCATAGTTATCTTAAAATAAATTGTTTATATTTCTGTGTATGACATTGTAGCTGTTGGTACTTTGTGTTTGTGCATCTCTTGATGAATGTTTTTTAGACTAATTTGAGCATTCAAATGAAATGAATATTAAAATGAAAAATGCCAAAGCTAAAACCGGCCAGTCAGAGAGGCTCCTAGCTGTTTTCTTTTGCTTAAGAACTAACTCTGTTGTTTATTTTAAAATGCAAGACATTAAGAAAACAGTTTAGTGGTTATTTCAAATCATGTGTTGGCTCACCTTGTCTTTCTTGATTGCTGTGTGTTGAACACTATCTGTTATTATTCATTCTGTAAAGTTGGGTTGAAGTGGTTATATGAGAAAAATCCTCTTATGATTGCATTGTTATAAAAATTTCACCTTGTATCGCAGCATCTGGACCTGGTCTGACCAACCTTGCTGGTGGGTTAGTTCTGCTTTCAGTCATAGCTGACTTGTATAACATGTAGACTTGAACCCAGATGACTTAGTCATGTGACTGAGAGCTAAAGTTTGTCAGTGCTCAGGAATGCCTGACTCCTGGAAAAAACAAAGACAAACAAACAAAATGAAAACAAACTTTTAAAGCACGAATGAGCTGCTTTCACTTTTTGATATTCAGCTTCACGAGCCAAACGCTCTGCAGGCTCAAATGACATTTATAAGCCCCACAAAATTTGTGCTTTTGGGGAAAATAAACTCTGGCCGTTTTTGTGTTTCGTGGCTAGCCAAAGTTTGAAGACATTTCAATAGATTGAATTAGACCCTAGGGTGGCTTTAGGCATCATGATGTCATGTTCCTGCCTTCTGAAGTGGCACATTTTGGCCTCTCACTGGTTGTGTTGGACTGCGATCAGTCACCATAAGACTGAAATGAATGATAATTAGTTCAGTCCAATCATATTTTGACCCCGATGAGTGCTACATAATGTTATAACAAACTGGCAGTACATGTTTTTATTAAAAGTGAAGGTGTAGGTCTTTCCAGGTGGCTCACATGACATATTGGCTGCAGCACTTAAAGAATTAGTCTGACTGATCGGCCTAAAGGGGACCAAGCCCTCCAACTTCACAAACCCCGAGCAGCATCTATCGTGGCAGGGATTTCCAAATCCAAAAGGCCCACCAAACCACAGTGAACTTTTCACATTTTCTCCTCAGCATGAGCAGGTGTGCCAGGTCATCTTAGAAGCCCAATAAGACACCCCCCTGCTACTTAAGAGCACCTCTGTTTATTTTTATTTTTTCTCCTGTGGCACCTTGAAGCTCCAGGTAACTGCCACTGACCCTGGAGTGAACCAAAGCTGCAGGCCTGGTGTGCCTTGCAGGTGGTGTGGCTCTGGGTGGAGATGTGGAGCTGGGAGATAGGCTTTGGTTAGCGGTAACATAATTCCTCCAATAAGAAGAAATAGAAGACCCGCTCTTCCTGTCCCATTTTTTTGCAAACCTCCCCTGTTGAGCCCTGCGCCTGCTCCTGAGGGCTGCTGGCTTCAATGAAACTCAACTTTCCTGCATAAGGAGGATGTTTGGTCTTTAATTCAGACAAGAAAGGGGCCAATAATTCATTTACAGGACTTTTGAATGTCAAATATGAATCCTAATGTGATGTTATTCATATTAGGCGATATTTTTTTAAAGTTCAGAGGAATATGCGGTTGTTCAGTAAGCAGTTGTGGTCTTCAGTTGAGCTGCTTTTGTCGCTTTTTTTTTCTTTCTTTTGAGTAATCACTCAACTTCTCATGGAAAAATCGTATTATTCATTTTGCAAACATCTGACCCAAAGCGTGAATTTAATAGAGAATATTAACTGCATTTCGTGGATAAATATGCGCCAAACTATCGAACGTCGTTATTAGATTCACTGTAAAGAAGTCAGAATAAAGAACTCAATGTTTTCATCAAGTTCTTCGGAAGTCGCAATGAAATGGATTTTTGGTTTGTACTGAACGTTAACGAAAATTAGATCTCAGTTGGAAACCTCTGAACTTATGAATATTACTGTAGTATGAAAGTACTGTCCACTTTACTGTGGGCCTACTGATTGTTAAAATGTCAGGACTTAATTAAAATACCTTAATTAAATATTCCTGCTCTACGTCTGAAGTCTGCGTATAATACCGACTGTACTGTGTAATTTAGGACTGCCATTTCTTAAAAAGGAAAAAAAAAAAATCAAATAATAAAAATAAAAACAAATTTGGAGCATTTGTTTTTTATAAAAAGCGCTAAGCACATATTTTCCGTAGAAGCAGTTTTTATTGAACTAACAAAAATATTTTCCGTCCTACTTTTTATTAATTAAACGTTAAAAAAGAATATATTCGCTTTCCTATACAGACTTATAAATGTTAAATGAATGACACAACGCCTTGATAGACACATTCGGCAGGGCCTGATTATTAAAAACAGGCAACATGATCACCAACCAGTTTTTTTAACACAATGTTCACAGAATAATAATTACAATAAAATAAAATAAATAGGTGTTTATGTCCCATAGATCTTTAAAGTGAATTTAAGAGCATTTTGCTGTTCACTTTCCCCCGGTACCATACAAGTTAAACTGCCCCAAAAACGAAATGAATGAGCAGCAGAGCGACCTTGAGTATCCAAAGACTCAGATTAAATCCCATTTGCAGTCACAACTTGTCACTGCAGATAAATGATTGCCTCATTCTGGATGTCTAAACATGTTGTAAATTAAAGTCAGTTTTGATTGTTTCCTCTCAGAGTCGTTGTGGGTCTAGAATCACTTTAAACTGCTGTTTGGTTTGGATTCAGGTCGTGGGAGGAGTTGGGTGCTGTTTCATATTCAGAGAGGAGGGGGGGGGGCGCTCTTTAAGGATCTCATTCTCTTTGGGGCTATAAAGACGTTGTGCCTTCAAGACAGAGCAAATTAACTCCATTGGCGAATTATTGCATTACAAGGCATTGCTCCGCTCATCGGTGCGCGACGTGCCATTAGCTTTTTTTTTTTTTTTTTAGGGTGACATTTGATTAAAGTGAGCGGACTTTTTGGTTGAGATGATGGAGTATATGGAGGATAAGTTTGCGTTGAAAAGCCAAGCGATGAAGGCCAGCGATTACTACATGGACCAAGTCATGGAGAGCCTGGACAGCGCGCAGTACTTCACCAAGTCTTCCCCGAAATGTGTGCAGGCCTTCGGGCTTCAGAGCGGCGAACATCGCTCCTCGCCCTGCGGAGACCAGAACGGTGCGTAAAAGCTTGTTTTTTGTAACTTTTTGTGCGTCCAGGCTGCAGTTTGGGAGTCAGTCTGCGTCTGTGTGCGGCTCTACGGAGAGAAAGCTTTAGGAAATAAAGATCCTGTCGTTTCTTTTTTTCTTTTGTCTAAAACTTTTCCGATGTTTCATTCGTGGCGTTTAGTTATTTTGACGATGTTTTCGCCATAAAAAAAAGAAAATCCTTGTTTAAATCGACGTGGAAAGTTTTAGTATGAAACGCATAAAGGATCAAAGTTGACCTATAATTTGGATATTTTTTATTAACGGGGTAAGAATGCGTATCATCCAGATTTTTTATGCCTTGAATTGCAGTTACAATGTAATGGCATTGAAAATATATCCAATTCTTAATAATGAATCACTTCATTTTTAGGCAATTACGGTGTGCCAAAAACAGACGACGATACTTTGCACTCGGACCTCGGGAGGTCGATGGACAATTGTTGCACTCTGCGGGCGTCTCCGGTGACAACCGGACAGGAGAAAACAGATTTGGACGACATGGGAGACAAGTGCGACAGCAACGTGTCCAGCAGCAAGAAGAGGAGACACCGGACGACCTTCACCAGCGCGCAGCTGGAGGAGCTGGAGAAAGTCTTTCAGAAAACTCACTATCCAGATGTTTATGTGAGGGAACAGCTGGCCATGAGGACAGAATTAACAGAGGCCAGAGTGCAGGTACAGTTTATCACCAGACTCTTATTTAGTTAACTTTCACTTGTGGAGAAGAAACCATAAAATAAAGAAAGTAAGGCCTTTAAGCCGATAAAACAGCTTAAATGTGGAGCAATGTACGAAGCTATGCGCACACATCTAAATCCATTAATGTAGCTCATATAACACGCCATAAAATACGTGTAGTAATTAAAAGTAAGGTTGATTGTATTTTTTTTTTTTCAAACTAGTGCTGGAGAATTTATTTCAATTTAAAACGACTGGAGCTCTTTATTTTTTTTTATTTTTTATACAGATTGTTTTGGTTCGACGTCCTTTGCACGCCAATGTCATGGGATAATTTGTGGCAAAGTCACAATATTTTAATTGATTTTGTTTTGTTTCATTTTATTTGAATTTCTCTCTCTCTCTTTTTTTACTATCAGGTGTGGTTTCAGAACAGAAGAGCAAAGTGGAGGAAAAGAGAGCGCTACGGGCAAATCCAACAAGCCAAAACTCACTTTGCGGCGACCTACGATTTATCAGTGTTACCGAGGACCGACAGCTACACACAGGCAAGTTGTGCCAGTGTTTTTCCAACGTTTTTATTAACCCCTCTGATGCGAATTTGAATCTGTTTGTCAAAAGCATACTGTGTGTAGGCTGTATAAGACGCCGGTGGTGCGTAATTCTCCCAGCGGCCTGTGGTCTTCCTTCTTCTTTTATCTAAGTTCTACAATATTCCATCACAACGAGTTCATGTTTTATCTGCGTAAATCAGTGCGTGTCATTGCTGCTCTATTAATCACTTATTATGAAACCCATCTTCAGATAAGAGGCCAAACACTGATTAGAGCCTCTGTGAGGTGTCAGGGCGGAATTGATGGCCTTATATCAGATTTCATGTTAGCTGAGCATTCATCTTGCTGTTCGGACAGAGGTCAGGTACAAGATGAGGTGAGAGGAGATGCATAATGTCAGTTTGTCCCGTGGATTCTCTAGAAGAAACTGAGATTAGGCCTCCAAGTGTTGTAGAGCTGTTGTAGAGCTGCTTTTTTGGGATGGAAATATGCAGGCAGCAGCTCCTCAGAGGGGTGCGTGTTGACATTTGAGGGTCACAGAAAGCAGCATATGTGTTGAATTCAAAGAGGCAGAATTTTTAAAAACAAGCAGAAAAAAGCCAGAGTCACAGCTTTGCTATGCCCTGGCCCAAGACCAGGTCAGAAATCCGTTGGACTGTCTCATATTTTCCTCGCACATGTCTCTGATAGATACCCCTGGATACCAGCCATGCCCTGTCTTGCAGCTATTGCAGATTACTGACATTAAATGGACTATCCTACATGTAACTGTGCTGGCAGTAGGTGTGGTTGTGTCTCTCTAAACACAGTGGACATGGATTGCATTCTTGTGGGTTTTTAACAGTTGGTTTTGTTTTATTGGCTATGAGGTTTGGGTGAATACGCTTGCTTTTTGGGCAGGGACTTGTTGACTTGTTGACAGGAACATGTTGGCCAAGCTGATTCTCAGGCTATGACCTTTTTTCTGTGCCACAAAATAAGTTGATCTAACTGTCAAAGAGGACTGTTATTCTTTAGCAAACCCCTTTTTGTTTGTAGTATTTGTTCTGAATTTCTCCTTGTCAAAAGGTGTTGGACAGTTGCTTCAGCGTGTGCACTTTTTACAGTTGCTGCAGGTATATTTGTTTATTGATGTCAAATATATAATATAACTATTTTTGTGCATTTATTAGTTTTTATTTTAATAGAAATATCAGTTGGAATTCATGTTGAGGGGAAGAAAGCTATAGTAGCACATTTCAGTGACTTATTTTTACCAAATAGAATTAAATGAATTTGCATGCTGTTACATGCTACTTACGCTGGCTTGTCTTCTAAGTTTGATTGAAATCTTGGAAAATGAGACCAAATGAACAGACTCAGAGTGGATGAAGTCCAGATCGGTGATGTTATGTGATCGAACTGTCAGCTCAGTCTGCATTTTACGTTAAAGACTGACATGCAGCTCTGTGGACTGGAGCCCCTGGCTTAAAAATCAGTCATGTGGTGTTAAGTGTATCCTGACCATGATGGGATTAAGTCTCCTCTATATGTCCTTTTTGTTCTCTCTGTCCTGCCTGTTGTCATTTAATATTAATAATAATCAAAAGCCAACGGAGGCTACATGACGCTTTCATGATGAAAACTCTCTCCAAGACACAAAACACCCAGTGTCTTTAGAATTGTTTGGACCCTTAAACAGTCACTTCCTCCTCTTCAAAAGCATGTCTTCTCTCTTACTTCTATTGTTATCTAGCCCTGCTGAAAGTTTTGGTTTATTTGTCCAGGTTTAGATTTTTTCTATCTCTGAAATTTCGGCCTTCACCCCAATGCAATTAAAGGTGAATGCATTTTTTAATGGACAGACAGATAACTCAAAACCTGCGCAAATAATATGTTTTTTTTTTTTTGTTTTTTGGTAATGTAGGTGAAATAGCCCTTTATAGTTTCCCCTGCATATGTAAGAAATTTGCATTTTTGCCCACTTATTTAAACACTGAACATAATATTACTTAAACAACTGGATTGCATGTACAACTCATCATTATCTTATCTTATCATTGACCAAACTCCCCCTTCACCTAAGCATTATTTTATAGCTCTGTAACTACAGCTGTATTTCTGTAGAGATTTATTTTGATGCAGAAGGAACTTAACATTCCTATAAAGTAGAGCTGTACTGTGTGATAAAATACTCTCAACTCAAAAGGAGCTATTACCAGCTTTTTCTGAGGTTTAAACTGCATTTGATTGTCTTCATTAGTGAGTGTTTCAGGTGTCTTTACATGAAGTGTTTCCAGTGTTATTCTGTACATATATGCGTGAAGTTTGAAAATGTATGAGTCTATACATAGTATTTCTATGTCGTTGAAATCTTTGTATTTGCTAAATTATCCAATTAAAAGTAATTTTAATTGTAATATGCGCTCCAGTGGACCCTTGTGAAATTAAAGTCATTTGCCCCAGTATCTAAAAGCTTCCTTTACCCAACAGATTCCCAACAACCTGTGGCCTAGCCCGTCTCCCGGTGGCTCTATGGTCTCCTCCTGCATGCTGCCCCGAGGCTCCCCTCCCTGCGTCACTTCCTACTCGCACTCCCCTCGTTCGGCGGCCGGTGCCACCGACCACGGCTACGTGGGCTTCCCCAATCAGCAGAACCAGTTTGGCCATGTCTCCCTCAACAACTTCTTCAGTGCAGACTCCCTCCTCACGCCAGCCACCAATGGTCACCATGCCTTTGAGACCAAGCCGGAGTTCGAGAGGCGCTCGTCCAGCATCGCCGTGCTGCGCATGAAGGCCAAGGAGCACACGGCCAACATCTCGTGGGCCATGTGATCAGATCATCTATGTGCATGTCTGGAAAATCTGGATAATGTATGGAAATCTTTTTTTTTTAGAATTTCCAGTTTTTACAAAGAGTGGGAATTGCCCAAAGAGTCTGAAATCATATTCAAAACAAGCTGTTTGTCACTCACATTACAGATCTAGCAACATTTTTTGTCATCTGCAACCTAGACTTATTTGTTGTTGTGAATGAAAATCAGCTCTGCAGTGATAGGGCCAATTTCACAATCATACTGCTCTTTCTTTTAGATCTGCATCATATGTAACTATATATATATAAAAGCTTTATATGTATATATGAGGCAAGAAAATAGGGTCGGGATAAAGTATGTAAAATGTGTCAGGATTTTCTCTGCATATTCTAAAAAGTCAATAAGCTGAAGCAAATTTAAAAGCCATAGTGTTGTGTGACAGACAGTCAGCTGTGTGTTTGATCTGAGGCAGATCTACAGGAGGGTGCACTGGCACTATCATTAAAATACTTAGAGAAGTGGTCAAAGACACTTTTCTGAAAGGTGGAGATGGTCTAGGTCGTGGAGCTTAACAAAAGCAATAAATTCATATCATTCACACTTTCAGGGTAACGTGCAGTGCATTGTTTTACTGTCCAGAAACTGTTGTCCTCTCTGGTCAGACCAGATGGTTGAGGAACCCTCATGATCTGTGGAGGTGAGAGCTGTGATGTGAATAAGCTTTCTTTGTTGTTGTTTTTTAATGGGTGTCAGGAATTCCTCAGTGTTTACTGAGGTGAAGCAAGAAAAACTCCAGGCTCCAGTGGGATTCGATCCCAGTGTGGGTACTTGTGGATCCAGAGGGAGGGGTCCCAAACCACTACAGCATTTCTAAGCACTGTGAATAGGCTTTCTTTACTTACACCCTTTCGTCTTCCTCCCTCGTTCCAGCTCAGGACTGAAGATGAGCAGCGTGGAGACAAACTGACTTGACGTACTGATGTGTCTGTGTGCTTTGCAGCAAAGCTCTATAATCTCTGTCGTCTGCCTCTGTTCTGTATCACAGGTACACGACGCAGGCAGATTTTAAAATGTTTTGTGTTGTAAATTTATCTGGTGGAAGCATAATAAATGAATGTCACTTGATTCAAGCACGAGTGTACTTTTTTTCTTTTTCAGTGTTTCAGGTGTAAATGTTAAAATTCTATTGTTTTCTTATTGTCAGAAAACCGCCTGAACAGACCAAAACCACCATGAATTGTCCCCACAAACAAGTCTAGCCTGTCAGATAAAGCCTGATGTGTTTTATTCCTCTGTGTCATAGAGCTCCATTATCGCGCAGCAACATACGCTGTAGTTTATTCTGAATCCTACATACACCACTCTGAAGTAAATACTCACTAGTGCACCAAGTGTGTATTAATCTGCAGCTGAATATAGTCCCCAACGAAAACACTGAGTAACATTTGCTAAATCCCTGTTTAAGGTAAATACTGTACGTTTCTATTTGTGACCTGTTTTTAAAGATTTACATATTCAAGTAACCAATAGGGTCTTGTGTGCCACACTCACTCGTCGGAAAATTAGTTAGAAGTGGAATAATGCAGCGTTGGTTTTAGTCTTTTAGTGGAATGTGTTGTGTAAAGTGTAGAATAACACCAGTAATACCCTTTAAGACTAATATAATAAAATCACACACTTTTTGGAGTTTATTGAAGTTATGTGTTAAAAAAAACAAAAAAAATTATATATTTAACCAAAAACATTTATTCCAAGAAAAGCACGTACATTCAGCAGATATTCTGTTGTCTAATGTAAGTGTCTTCATTTGTAAAACTGTTTCATTACAAGCAATGGCACATAACTATATCCCTGCAACTGACAGCCTTTTCATTATTTATTTAACAGTAAATTATTAGTTGAATGGATAATTATTGTTCAGTCTATAAAATGTCAAAAATACTTAACAATATCCACCACAACTTCCTGGCTTTCAAAGTGAAGTCTTTAGAAAGCTTGTTTTGTGCAAAACCTACAGTCCAGAATCCAAAAACTTTCAATATACAGCAAAACAACAAATTCTTAGGTTTTAGTAGCTAAAAGCAGCATTTAAGCTGGATAAATGACGTACACGATCAGTTTTAACAGCTGTTCACTTATCTTCTGTCGATTGACTGATTAATTACAGAATTATTTTGGCACTATACTGCCGCACTTTTAAAGAAAAATGTTTTTCTAGCATTTTCTTACAACAAACCATGAAAAGACCAAAAAAAACAAAAAACGTTAACCCATCTCTCATTACTTTCTGACCTCCCTACCCTATCTGGTGCTCGGCCTCAAGCCCATTGGTTCCTACTGAAGATGTAAAACTTGGGTCACAAATATTTCATTTTATTTAAAAAATGGTTCAGTAACTTCCTAAAATAGCTGGCCACCATCATTTTCAGCAAACAATACTCAAACTGACTGTTGGGGACTATATTCAGACGTGGATTAATACACATTCGGTGCTCTAGTGAGAATTTATGGCAAGGTGGTTTATGTGGGATCAATTCAAAATAAACTGCAGTCCCCATGTTAAAGGTAATTAAGGAACATGTCAGCCAGTACAACAGTGTGGCTCACTGATGTGTTTTTAATAGTTTTTGGACAACAATAGAGCTCTATGGCACAGAGGAATAAGATATATCAGGCTTTGGATGGATGCATGCAATACTTGTAAGAAGGATTATTCATTGTTTGACTCAGTCTTTACTTCGGTTTAGTTGACAACAAGAAAAATATACAGAATAACCAACCTTATCCTTTAAACTCCATTAAAAATTAGGCTTCACCTTTGTAGTCTGGAAACAGTCATGTCAGTTCATTAAACACAGATAATCTCTTCATTCATCAATAATAGCCATTTCCATGAGACCCCAGCACTACATGTTTCTCCTGAAACTTGCAGTACTTGTTCTTTAATCTATCATACTGTCATGTAATTGGGAGCATGTCTTCTCCTTTCTCCTCTGTTTCCTTACTGACATCATCCCTTTGTTTTGCTCTGAGATCACAGTCAGCGGTGGATAGAATCTCAGGGAAACCCTGTCTATAGGAACGGTAGGCTTGATTCAATTAGGACTGTAACTTGTGTCAGATGCTTCGGTTTGGAAACAAGTTTGTTTCCTTGGGGTACTTCCTGGTTACTGCCATTCAAGTATGTTATCTGCATGCATCATAACATAGAGGCTTTGATCCTGAAGTGTCCATGGAAACAGTGTTGGATGTGTTCCCTGATGTTGCAGTGAGGTGTTCCTTGCTCTTATTTAACACAGACAAATGTTGTATTCGCTGCAATTTCATTACATTATGATGTGAAATTCTCTGTTAAATTTCATACAGGAGGCCCCTATCGATCCATGCAGCAGTCTCTTCATCCCTTGTTAGCAATTCTCACTCGGCTCTTAACACATCTTCTATTAAACATAGAATATTTTGCACATTTTCATTTGCTTATTGTGGGTGAATATTTAATTGGCATGTTAGAAAAATCCATAATGCTTCCCCTTGGGCAGCTGTGTATTTTGTGTCATTAGAAAGTTTCTGCTGTTGCTGGATTTGTCCTTGCATCTTTATTTCTCAAATGTTATAACCAACAATTCAAACAACCAAAGCAGACTTCAGCCTGAGATTACCCAGTAAAATAACATACAGACCTATTCTGTTGTCTGTTGCTGAATCCTGTTGCATGATGTACAAATTGATACTCATACTTTCTCTTGATGCTTAAACTGTGTACATGTAAGCACCAATTTGTTTGTAGTCGGCTGCTGGATGATCTTGCAAATGCAATACAGCCAAACTATTGTTCTTTTACTGCCATACATTGTCACTTACAATATGTGACAAACTGCCCTTGGTTTGTTGTACCCTGTAATCATACAGTATCTTATGTTTATAGGCAAGCTCTGACCATAACCCATTTGCAAGCATTTTGTGTGGGCTTCACAGGCTGGACATCAGAAAACACTTGTAATGGAGGGAATTTTCTTGCATAGTTACAATAAATCTTATAACCAACAAGTAAAACTAGGTCAATAATAGATGACAACTTAAAGGCAAAACCAACACAAATCTCCTGCAGTAGTCACTGGAACTCTGTCCATTCTCCCAGGTTTTGATTGATTTACATATTTCAAACCATTCAAAGACCCCTCATGTCTTGTATGAAAGCATTTGCATTTGTTATGTTTCTCCACTCATTTATTAAGGTTTTTCTTTTAATTTGTCACCAGTCTGTACATACACAGGGTGTTCTGCTTACACAGTGTAATTGGTAAATGGATGATGTGTGCAGAGGGGGTACTACAGTCCGTCTGATAGAATAATGAGCTTCCACTCCATCATGTCAATGTCACTGTTTCACTTCACTGAAGCATGACATGTGTGTGTGCACATGATGAATGTGCATGACTGCTTGGGTGACTAAATGTAGAGTTGACTGCTCTGGCATGCATACTGTTCATATCTGTGTGTTTCTGACATGTCTGTTTGTGTTCATGATGCTCGGAGTCAGAACGTCATCAGTGACACTTTCAGATCGCTGGCAGTCCAAAACCTGACCAGCTGATGTCTTTCACATCTGTGGACTGACATTATTCACTCAGCATCACATTGCAGTTTCCAGAATTTGCAGAGATCAGAGCAGGTGAGGCTCATGCGAGTCAGACTGCCAGTAGAGTGTGCAACACCACCCTTTTCAGTGTGTTGACCAAAATCCACTGGGCAAGGCTGCACCACGGCAGCTGGAGCTGCAAATACAAAAATCAATAACGTCCCCCCCAAAATACAAAAATCAATAACGTCGGGCAGGCAAGACACTCTGAAGACAATGATGGAGCCTAATAGCGTCACTGGCGTGATGTCATAAAGCCGTGTCTGATTTCGCCAATGTTGTTGAAGATCAATTAGGAATATCTTTTTTTTTTTTTTTAAGTATTATTTTTTTGGCCTTTATGCCTTTATTTGAAAGAGACAGCCGAAGAGAGAAAGGAAAGGGGGGCAGAG
>NW_023339762.1:7321658-7328197 GCF_004916995.1 Morone saxatilis | reverse complement strand
TGATACCATACAGACCTATTCTGTTGTCTGTTGCCTGAATCCTGTTTGCATGATGTACCACAATTGATACTCATACTTTTCTCTTGATGCTTAAACTGTTACATGGTAAGCACAATTTGGGTTTGTAGTCGGCCTGCTGGATGGATCTGCAAATGCAAAAGAACGTACAGCCAACTAGTTGTTCTTTTATCTGCCATACATTGTCACTTACAATATCGTGACAAATGCCCCTTGTTTTGTTTGTACCCTGTAGATCATACAGCTATCTTGATTTGTTTATAGCGCCAAAGCCTCTGACCATAAAACCCATGTTGCAAGCATTTTGGGTGTGGGCTTCACAGGCTGGACATCAGAAAACACTTGTAATGGAGGGAATTTCTTGCATAGTTACAATAAATCTTATAACCAACAATAACTAGGTCAATAATAGATGACAAGTTAAAGCAAAAACCAACACAAATCTCCTGCAGTAGTCACTGGAACTCTGTCCATTTCCCAGGTTTTTGATTGATTTACATATTTCAAACCATTCCAAAGACCCACTCATTCTTGTATGAAAGCATTTTGCATTTGTATGTTTCTCCACTCATTTATTAAGTTTTTTCTTTTAATATACTGCATGTCATGTCACTCGTGAATTTTGCTGATGTTTCTGAGGAAACTTTGACATGAGAGACCCTGGTTTGGATTATGTCTACCAACAGTTAACATTTGTTTCCTTCTGCTACGACCATGATCTTTCCCTAACCTTAACCAGTTAGTTTTAGTTGGACCGACTAATAACTGCATCTTAACTGTACACTAGGGGGTCATTTTGGAAGGCACTGATAAACGATAAATAAACCTTTTTTGTCTTTTAGGCACGAGGACATGTTTGTGATGGGCCAGTTGGAAGACCTTACCAACACTGAATTAGACGAAAGCCCAGAGAAAAAGATGTGCAACCCAGAGATTTTGTAAATGACTGAGTAGATGAAGTCAGGCCATATAAATTATTTTAATGGTATTATACTTGTCGACCATCTACTAGTTGTAGTCAGATGTATACTGTAGGTCAGCCCAAATAGCACGGTCATTGAGTCATTAAAAAGGAAAATTTTGGCCAGATTTAAGTTTTTGGCCAGTTCACCCAACTTGAAACACTCATTTTGTGGCTCCATCTCATCCAGTGACAGGATTTCTTCCTCCTCTGCCTCTGATAAACATGCCTCTACCTAAAACTACCCAAAATGCTCTTTATTATCGTCATCCTTTTTCCACCATCTCTGCGTCACCTCTGCCCTACCCTCCCCGTCACGTTGTGACTCGAACCCGTGACTGATTGTCATGCATCTGCACACATGTGTACAAGTGTGTGTGTTTGTGCATATGATACAGAGAGACATAGAGAGTTTTGGAGAGAGAAAGCTCCTGCAGACCAGATCCATCAACAGCTCCAATGGGTTTGACCCTCTCAGGTTAACCGCAGCCATTAATATGAGAGCTTCCCTCCCCTGCCTCCCTACTTCCCGCACTACCTCACATGGGGGAGGACAGGTCTACACACACACACACACAGGGTTGTTGATATAAAGAAATAGAGTGAGATCAAACGTTCTGGCGGCAGGCGGCTGAAAAATGGAGCCGGCGGTCACATATGTTCCACAGCAGAGATCTAAACTTGCTGTCTTCCCACTGTTGTTATTCTAATCACTCAACACTGATGTTCTACTTCTTCTCCTTTGGAATGGATAGACCGGCTTACCACTGGTCCATCTTCTTTATTCTGTAAGGACAGTTATTTATCATAAGCCCTTTCTCTCCCTGGCTCAGTGTAATATTATGTTCATTTAATGTAAGAACTTTTGTTGTCAGACTGCGGCAACTGTAACTGGGGAATGATGGGTTTTCATCATTCTCATTCCCGGGTCGGTATTTGACGACCCAGGAATGAGAACAGGCTGTGTAGTGTATGGGAGAAGGACCCTATCAAAAGCCAGTGTCTGGTTTGTCCATTCTGGGCTACTGTATGGCGGTTCAACATGGCGTAGTCCATGGCAGGCATCCCGCTACGTCTATGGACAAAAACTAAGGTAGCGAAAAACAGCAATTCCTATATTCAGGTGATTATACACTAATGAAAACATACCTCTGAACATTATTTTCCATTCCATTCCTAAATGTTACAAGCAGACTTGATCAGTTTAGACTGACTGAAATCCTGCAACAATAAAATACTAAGAGGTCAGCAGCAGGCAGACATTGTGTAAACAGTTATTAGATATATGACTCACAGATTGGCTGAATTAATAAAATCAATGAAGGTAATTAAACAAAGAACATTCTACATGTTTTGGAGAAAATTGAGACCTGCCTCACTAGACTCATTGTAAAACACATTAAATTTATATGAACGAGCAGGAGAAGGGACTAGCTCTTCTTGTTTGCTAATCCAAATTTAAAAGATCTAGATAGTTTGCCCTTTACAGCCCTCTAGTGGTTTACCATGGTGTAGGTACAGGATAAGACTTGATGCATGCTTAAAATTAAATCAGTCAAAGAGCAAAGGTCATTTAACTGTTGTCCACAGGCCTCAGAAAATATAGAAATATGTTTATTTTGTCCTTAATGACAGTAATGTTGACGTAATACAGCCACAGCAGTGATGCCTTTTCACCTGAGGTTATGTTTTTTGTCATACATCCTCCCACACACATAAAAATCCCATACATATCGGAATTTAATCAGCTGGCAGTGCCTTCCTGATGCTACAACCTTGTACCCCTTTTTGTTTCCTTTTCCTTTTTTTCTAACATGCCTTATTGTTCTAACATCGATGTCAAAGTCCCTCAAAATCTACAAGTGCCTAATATCTCTGAGGAATCAGGGTGTGCAGCCAAAAATGCCTTTCAGGAGGTCCCTTACTCTCAGCGCGGGGAGGAAGTGGTCCACAACAGGCCCGAGGTGGCTTACAAGAGGCTATTAGAGGCCTGCGGCAGGATGCCTCACAAATCCAATTAGGAAGAGCTGGGACTGGATCTGGACTCTCTGCTGCTGCCTGTCAGTCAGAGCAGGAGAGAGCAGGTGTCCAGTTACCAGACATGTCAGAGTTGAACATAAGTGTGTGTGTGTGTGTGTGTGTGTGTGTTTCAGGGTGATGGAGCTGGGTTAGTGCCAGTCTTCTGTCTGGACTTTATTAATGCATCATCATGTGTTTGTGTGTATGCTCATTGTTGTTACTGGTGCATGTGTGTATACACAAACACATACAGTACATGTGCTAGCAGTGTTATTATGGGAAAGCTGCAGACCGGGTCCCTTGGTATATGTAGTCCAATCCACCATAACCAATGGAGAATCTAAATGACTATTACCTAATCACTGATGTCATCTCCCTGCTGTATGTGAGGTTTGACTGACATCTCTTGGGTGCTGCCACTCTTGAGTAGTGTCATGAAGTCAAAGACAAACTGCTGTTGTATTATCATTAAACTGTTAACTATGTGATATTTTTACACAAATGTTGTTGCTAAGTGCTAACAGGAGTACTTTTCACATACCACTCAAACAGTGTGGTTGGTTCTTTAGGGTTGTCTTCCTTCTCTGATTTTTACTGTTTGACTTTGGCTGGGTGGCGCTCTGGTGGCGGAACACACGATACACTTTGTTTTTCATGAAAGATCTAATAGACACCATGGAAGAAAATCTCTTGAACCAATCACTGGGTGAAAAGCGTGTGTGCCACGCCATGCTCAGTTTGATATGGCAGTATACAGGCAACTTTTATTTTATTTCATTTGTTTGTGGTTGCAGGGGCGTTAGGCACCCAGGTTGAACATGGAAACATGAATGTGTAAAAATCTATTCTCAGACATTAGTAATGAGTATGGTAGAGGCTGGTAGCAAACGTGGCCAGTCTAGCTTCTATCAGTTTCTTTAAATGTACTTATTTATTTCCATAGTGGTCTCTCCATTAAGTACTGACAATTTGGTAAGAGTGCAGAATCTTTTCCCCAAAGGAAACTCATCTAGCATGTGCAGAGTTAGAACCCAAATATGCTCCCAAGGGCAGATGGTTGCTGTTTTAAGTCACATCTTTTGAAACGCTGGAGGTCATGTTTTCATTGAGTAGTTATTCAAACATTTTTCCAGTTTTTATCTGTAATCTGTGTGGGAGTGCCTTGACCAGTTAAAAGTGCTCTGTCAACCTGGTATAAGCAGGCTGAAGACTGATGGCGCAAAACACTGATTGTTATGTGTGCTGGATTTTCAATAACACATTCCCTACTGCTTCTCTCCTCCCATAAGACATCAAAAAGACATTCAAATTCAAATCATAATTCATGATTACTTTGGTGATGTCACTTTGAAGTATAGGTCTGTTGCTATTTTCCTTTGTCTGTTTTTCCCATTGCAGTTGAAGTGGATTCGTAATCAAGCTGTACTGATGGAAACACAGCTCCTGCTGAAGTAAAAGAACTCAGTCTGGATCCTTGAAATGGGATTTCATTGTCAGTCCTCTTTAAAGGAGCAATTTATCTGAGTCAAATAACCTCTCTCTCTGTCTTTGTAATTCTCTGTCCTCATCTCCCACTTACTCCCTGTGTTCTGGTTATTTAGAGAAGCTACACAGGTTGGTCAGTATGTGACCAGAGGCCCCATATAACTGCCCCAGAGAAGGTTTTAACATCCAGAGAGTATGTCAAATATAGAGCCAATTCTGTAAATTAATTTGCTACCTAGAACTAGTTTAATAAAATGACATACCAGATGTGTTGTTTGGGGTCAACAGCAATAACTATCATTCACTACCATCTGGGTCGTAACTAGAGAAATATTTGTGGGGTGGTACAAGACTATTTTAAGACTTTAATGTATGTCGCTTTAATCACAAACAATCCCATATCAATATTTGCTTGGAAAAGCCATCAAATGAACATATTTTAACTCAAAAACTTAATGGTGGAATATAAGTAAGGGCACTGAATAGAAATATATCATGGTCTCATTAGAAATCAATGAATTGTTTTTTCCCCCAAATTTCAGACATTACAAGTAATAATATTACTTTCCCAGTAACTAGTAGTGTAACTAATTACTAATACCTTTCAGTAATAATATTACAGTTACCCCCCAAAACAAAAAAATAATTAATTACAACATTATTTTTGTAGTAACCCCACTATAATTTGAAATCCAACAATGCAGTCACATCCTTGGATTCATTTTTGTAATCGTGGAGGAAATTACCTTGGAAGACTGAAACTTTTATATTCAGTGGC
The DNA here is from genome assembly GCF_004916995.1 of Morone saxatilis. Taxonomy (NCBI): domain Eukaryota; kingdom Metazoa; phylum Chordata; class Actinopteri; family Moronidae; genus Morone; species Morone saxatilis. The sequence continues at coordinate 7,322,936 of NW_023339762.1, read as the reverse complement.
TGGAAATATTTCTATTACTTTGATTTTAACAAACAAAACTGGATTTTAATCATTAAGAGTCTGAATTTTGGGGAAGGAGGGGCATGATTACCAATTTTGTAGGGAGTAGTAGAAAAGTAATATAGCTAGCAGTGTAACTAATTACTGTTGGCAGGGAGTAATAAGTAAAATAATAATATTACTTTTGAACAGAATAATGAATAATAAATCAGTTTTTGAGTAACTAGCATTGGTCAGAGTCTGTTTTTGATTGACAGCTGCTGGCAGGCTGTTAGTAGTGGTATTGAAGTGCTTTTGCTGTGCTCTTTTCCTCTGTGAATGTTTGTTTGGTCCTTCAAAAAGCTACGGTGCAGGACAAGATGTGTGTTGTTTGTAAGTTAGATACAAAGGAAATATAATATAGTTGTTGTTCAGCGTTTGGTTCTTGTGGTCTGTAGCAAGTTGCTGTCTGGTTGTTAGTCAGTGCAATGTCTGCCTATTATAAAATGGTGATGTATTTGCTTTATGCTAATATTGTTTAAAATGATTGGCTGTATTATTATTATTGTGCTCACATTTTAGCCTGTTTTGTGTAGATAGCAACAGAAAAAGTATTTACCAAAAGAGAAATGTATGCAGTAATATTTAAAATGAAAACACAAGCACACAAACATGAATGCACACACTCACACTCCCACATTGTCATCTGTCCGTAGAAATGCGCAATGTTGGCTCTGACAGATGCTTCACTCATGAATAGTCGAGTCAGTATCAACCAACAATCAGCAACAAACAAACATTCATCAGTCAACACTGACGTGACTGATGTGATGGTTAGTTTGACCTTACCCATGCACAGGCCATGAAATATAGCAAACAGGCTTCATTTTCAGTAAGATTTCCGATCTCTGTTAATCTCTGCAGCAAAGGATTTTAGTGTTAAAGTATTTGTGGAAACTCTTACAAAGACAGAAGTAAAGAAAAAATGAATTCATGTTTCATTGTGTGAAAATGTGTTCTTTTTCCCTTAAGTCCAGTACTCAACTTACTACTTCCACAAAGATCCTGTTTTTAATGCAGTTCTGCCCCAAAGTTCAGGGGAAAAGTATAAATCACTGTGGATGAGTGGTTAGGTTGACAATAGACGCCCAGAAGTGCTGTCAATATAGAATGAGACCTTGATTTGAGCCAAATAGCCTTTATATTAAAAAAGCCATATGGTTTCTGACTTAAAGTCCACTGTGTAAGATTTAAGAGGATCTACTGGCACAAATGGAATATCATATTCATAGGTATGTT
>NW_023339762.1:7311374-7321528 GCF_004916995.1 Morone saxatilis | reverse complement strand
TACAAGACTTGTACAGTAGAATTGGATCTGTGGCATAAAAAAACATGCAATTATTATTGTTCCTCATGATTGGTTCTCCCAAAACACTATTGCACCATTGCAATTTTACAGACTGACAAAAATGGATCTAAATTGAGAAATAGAGTTTTACGTACATTTTTAGACCATGAAATTATTGTTTAAAAGAAAACTTGATTTCCTGTTTATGTGCCAATGTAACATAACTGAATATGTCAAAAACCATCCTGGAAATGGACATAAAGCAAAAGTAGTACTGGTTCCAGCATCAGCCTTCTTTAATAAGCGGTACTTTTACTGGATAACTTAATACTGCGTCAGAGGAGGTTTTGTGTTTTGAGTTTTGATACATAATTTCCTCTGTTGTGTCAGAATTTCTTCTGGATAAATGAAGCAAAGCTGTGAGAGGATTGTTGGGATATTTGAGTCTGGCTCACTTTTTCAGGAAAAAGGGTACTAAACTGCCACCAAGGAGCTCATGTTCCTTTCCTTCTTTGACAGTATTTAAAGGTTTAAAGGACTCACACTGTTCAGAGGTGATAAAGGACCCAGTGTGGATGTGCCTGGTGTCCTCAGCCTGCAGGCAGGCTCAAGAGTCCCAGCAGGGAGGAGCTGTGCAGGGGAGAAGATTAGGAGTGTGGCATCTCTCTGATCCAGTAATGTAATGAGCCAGCCTGGGAACAGGGGCATTACTGCCGCTGTTGGGACAGTTCATCTGGAAATACTCGCTGATATCTAAGTCTGAATACTGTTATGTACATGGTATTTAGGCCAAAATAAGTTCATAAAAATGTATTATATACCTAAATAATGGTAATGACCAGGAATGATCACCTTTAATAACAATTTTGATGCTGTTATGTTTTGAAATTTAAATAAGTGGAAGATATGTAACAGTTCACTACTAGTATGTCTGCAGATTTTTTAGTAGTAGTAAAGTGAGTAAAAATTATTTCAAGAATTTCCTTTGAATTTTCTAATTTCTAAGTACATTTTTTTGAACAGTTTCAAAATCAGGGGTTGAAATGGATTAAAACTAGCTTAGCTAAAATAATTAAAAGTTAAGTTTGTATCTGTTCCTATTGTGTTCATTTTTTAGAAAAAACAAATATAATGAAAATAAGGACAAAGGCACATTAGTTTACATTTATATGTGTTTTCTGCCTCCATAGGTGATACATCCACTCCAAAAAACAACATTAAAGAACAATTCCATAAAAGTAGCCTGGCATATGAAAAGCTACATTTTTCAGCAGCAGAAATCGGACCACAGAGAGATAGTATCCATCACACTGTAATCCTGTTGCCTCCACACAGATGAATGTCTTCTCCACATGAAAGCTGACAGGGAGGGAGATGGCTCCTGCTGTGTGGTGGCCAAACCAAACAGCAGCTCTGCTTCCCGGCAGCCCTGCAGTGGCCCATATATCTGACATGACTGTGTTTGGTTTACAACTCCAGGTAGTTCATATATGCCATAAATATACATGGGAGCACACGCACATAGGCTGCCGGAGGGGTGGAGTGTAAGTATAATCTGTAATCTCTGACTCGTAAAGAAAAAGGTTTGCATAAATCATGAATATGCTCACTTTAAGATAAGATAATAGGGATATTGTTAACATGTGTACATCACGTTACATAAAATTAAATATGAATATGTAGTTGAATTCAGTGTAATCTGGTAAAATTATAAAACATGTTTTTTAAAGAATGAATTTTGCATGAGTCCACTGGATGGCAGCACAGGACCAGTGTCATTTGCTTCAGTGATAAATATACAGCTTTTATGAATTACAATATCTGGCCTATGTCTATGTTGAGGGAACTCTAAATGCCACAGCACAAAATGATACAAAAGAGGGTTTTCTCAACCTTCATCCATCACCTTTGGGATGAACTGGAACATCAGTGGCCAACCTCACTAATGCTCTTCTGTCTGAATGGGAGCAAATCCCTGCAGCCAGTGGAGAGTGGAGGTTGTTATATTAATATTATTATATTAATTGCCATATTAGTAATTACATTCATATATAATATAAATGAGGACTTTCTACAAAGGAATGGAAAAGACAAATGGAATAGTGTCTAACACTTGGAACTCAACGCCATCTGCTGGTTGAAGTGCAACACAGTTTTGAGGAAAAGTCCCTTTTCTGTCAGACTTGGATCAATCAACACTTTTTTTTTTCGTTCACAGTTTCTCACACATCCACAAAGTTAAAAACTTGCAAAAAACCCTAAGCCTGCAAATATGGATCTTAACTGACATGCGGTGTGTGAGACACCTACATAACAAAGGTGATAATTAACAGTTAACCCCATTATTAAAACCACAAGTTTAGTTGCTGTAAGCATTTAAAGAGAAACCAGCTGAGGTCACACATTACTTGGCCAAAAGTATGTGAACACTTCTTATTACACATCTCATTCAAAAACCATGGCCATTAATCTAAGATAAGATAAAATGAGAAAATCCTTTATTGATCCCCCAGAGGAGAAATTCTGGTGTTATGGCAGCACAAGGACAACTGAGCTCGTTAAATAGACAAGAAGTTAGAGAACTTAAAAAATAAATAAAACAATAGGAACTCTTAACCTTTGTCTTCTGCCGATGTATTTATTTTTTCCAAGGTGAGGCGGGCTGAAGCACAGTATGTTTACAAGATCAGGCACAACTTTTCACGGATTGTTTTTGAACACACCGATCATCATCTGTTTGAACATAGGAACAAATCTCACTCTGAGCTGAGGTAAAAAGTTGACAGGCCTGGTTGTAAATGTCACTCTACTGTTCCTAACTGCTCAACAAACAAGCAGAAACAAGACTCCAATGAGTGACTGGTAGCTCATTAACATTGCTGACGGTGCAACCTGAGAAAACAGTGTTTCCCCCTGAAATAATTTAAATGATAGGTAAACACTGATGTCACAAATTAAACTTACTACAAGGAATTATTGACCGGTTATGAATGTAATGTTCTAAATCTAAAACTGATGCCCCTATATGAGAGAGGTAGTGATTCTTAATGCCTGCTACCAGGTTGGATTTGGCCGGATTGTCCACGGAGCCACTAGAATCAGCACAAAATGAAAGTGCAGGGGCTTTCAGTTTTGTACATGATTCTGTTATTGTTAGGGGGTTGCTAGCATTAGCATATAGCCTACTCCTGTAAACAAATACATATGATGTAATGTTAGAGCCTCCAGGGACAAACACATTATTAATAACAGGCTGTACAGGTCAAGTTAGTGGCAGCAGCCCGCGTGTTTAACTATTTCTTCAGCAAGCAATCTGCACAAGGCTAATCCTCAATGACTGCATGTTGTGGCATGACAACACGTAGTGTATCTATGTTCCAACAGTCCTAATTCACCTAATGCTAAACCTAGAAACATAGGACCCCTTTGTCATGTTCACATTATTTGCCATATAAATATGTGGACCTTGGAAACATAGGAATGACCCCTGATAACTGTACAGTCAGCGAACACAAAAATGGCAGTTAAAGTAATTTTTTTGGAAGCGATGGGTAAAAATTACACCAGTGTATGCTTGCTGCAGTGGGACAGTTCAGATTTGCTACAGAGCTGTTTGAATTTTAGACCTGAAATCATCATTTTCTGTTTTGTATTTTAAGTTTTAAATCCAGAAATCTTTAACTAAATAAGAAAGTTCAAGTGGTTAAAATAGCAGTGCAGATGCTCTTGAATGTTTTTCTAACATGAGCACAACAATTGCGGCAGTGGTGTCCTTGCCCTGTAACTTTGAAGTGACATGCGTCAGTTTAGTTTCAGGATGGACGCGGCAGGGTTGTGTCCTTTCTCTTCTGTCAGAGTGATATTTCTCTTAAAGCATGGCACAAGTGGCTCTAAAACCACTTAAAAACAATGAGGGGGCACCAGGTGCGACTGAGCGCTGCACTGTCTCACCTTTTTCATCAGTGAAGATGGAAGATGGCAGAGCACAGGGGTTATAATGGAGCACTTAGTCTGTGGAACCAAAGCAAAAAAGGAAAGATGAATGCACTTCATACCCAACACTTGGAGACAAGTAAGAGTGGCAGTGACGGTTTGGTGGTGGTATACAAGACAAAGGTGTTATTGATCAACCACAGTGTAAGTTCTTATGTATCCCCTTCAACACTGCTGAACATGTCCTGCCTTTACACTGAATTCTGAGCAGGCCTGGACCAAAATGAATATCATAGTTAGCTACATATAGGAACATTGGGGCATTTAGTGTCTTGCTCAAGGACACTTCAGAGACTCTTTCTTTCAAGGTAAATACATCGGAAGAAAATCTCACCTCATTTTACCCAAATTACAGGAAAAACATGAATGAACGAGTGTAGAAAATAATCATAAACACAGATGCTTCTGTACAGAAATGATGATAGAAAACAGTGTGAATAGGGCCTCTCTCAACCAAATTGAACACCTATGGAGGTTTCTGGACTGATGTGTCAGAACAGGGGGGAGAGACAGACAAACTTTGTGGAGCACAGAAAGTCACTCCAGTAAATGCCATTGTTTCTCTGTGTCTGTTGGATGTGAAAATAGGCAGTTTGCTAATGCATTCAGCACAACAAATTTATAAGGTGATTATATGTCAATTTTTATGGCTGCCCCCTAATAGTCAACTTAACAATTAGTGGCTGACAAAAGTCGGAGTTGATGCACTTTTTAATAGTCAGAATGTTGCAGAAAAAACAACATCAAACTCTGTTTGGGAGCTGTACCATGCAACTGGAATTAAAGTGTCAGACTGATGCAAAATGGACCTTTTCTCTTGTAACACATGGAGTCACTTACCAGAGCACTGCTGCATATGCTAACTTCACTGGCTGCCATTAGTTATTTAGTGGTCCTCCTATTAGCTGACTCTACCTGGACTGGGAGCTTGAAGGACAAGGGGAGCTTAAAGTAGCGGGGAGGACCCAGCGGGGAATGCTGCTTGGGAGTGGGGCCGAAATGTATGACAGAACCAGAACGGGGAGAGTGCGCGACGGAACCGGGCTCACAGCCCGCGAGACAGACGGAGGCCAGCTGATTTACAGTGGCTAGGACTATGACTGTGGATGAAGACATGGTCGGTTCAAGCAGGAACAGGGGAGTCATGAAATGGAGGAAGAAGTTTGCAGTTAATTTATCAGTGCCTGTTAGTGTTATAGATCATCAAACATTTTTATGATGATTATTAAGTTCAGAGCATTTGAACCCCAAACCCAGACAGTATCAGTGTTATGTTATTTTACTGAGCTTTGCAAAACTCCAAATATACTTTTAGTGAAAATAGGACAACTATGTTTGCTGAAGACAAACATTAAATCAATAATCTTGGGTAGAAGGAGAAGGAAGCTTGCATGAGTCACATTTTTATTAGCTTCTCCTGCCCATTTGTTTACCTCACAACCAAATCAGAATTTTTTTTTTTACAAAGATGCACAATTAAACTTATTTCACAATTTTCTATAACGCGCCACATGTCATTATCCCAAAAAAATTTAATGTAAAATTCAAGAAATTATTAAATTATTCAGAAATATAAAAGAACCCATGAAACAGAAAGGAGAGTACTATTTGCTTCCACATGTTTACGTGTCAGCTAGGAAGGGATTAGTTTGTTCACACTGACGTAAGCACACAGGAAGAAAAAAATTACTGGTTTGTGATATAAGGAAAACTTTGACAAACATTATTACATATGTGACAATGTGACTTGGGGGTGGCTTATCTAAAAGGGTTAAAAAGGCATTTTTCATTTAATCTCAACCTTTGGTAAGAAAAAGGCCCCAGGAGGAGACAGTTGAGTTATCTTACTGAGATGAAAATTAGGTCTATAGAAGGTGTGACACATCATTTTGAGGAGAGAAAAACACTTCTTCCATACACTCTTCATTCGGCCTTATTAAACGTGTGAAAGTCTCACCTGGCATGACAGCACCAGTCACAGTCTGACATTTTACACACTTACTGAGGCTGTGTTCTGGCCATTTTTGGACCCAATGTTTGGCCCTAAAACTGGTAATATATTTTAGCCAATTCTGGTACTTCATTTTGGATGCCTCTGTGTCTGATTCAAGGGCACATCTGATCTCCCTGTTGAGAAAAGGGGAAAGACTAATTTCTAGTATAACAAAAAGTTACATTTCAGACATTTCTGTTATCCAAATGACAATGTCCAACAGTGAAGAGCACGGACGTCAAACAATTATATAAGATAAAATATTGGCATCTTCCTATGTGACTTCTGTTCTGTTGAAGAATTTAGTTTTCATGCTTGTAGATGCAATGTACAGCAAAATAGGTTAAGATGAATCATCGATGTACATTTCTTGGATGAGCGACTCCTTCATGCATCTTCAGCCCAGATGAACAGAGGGGGAGGAACATTGCTAAGCGCCGAAGAAGAATAAAAATAACTTGAAGCAAAGTGATGTGATAAAGACAAATACTCAATGAATACTCATATGAAAAGTTAGAAGGTAAGATGTATGGGAAATGTTGCATTTCTATTTATTCTTTGCACAAATGTCATAACCAAACAAGGCAGTGACAGGTTGTCCTTAAAGTATTTTGCAAGCTGGGCAAATGAACAGGGGAACAAAGGTCAATCCACTGCAGTGCTGAAACTGCTGATTGACTGATTAGCTGATGGATAGGAAATTATTGACCATAGTCTCTATAATCAGTTGATTGTTTAATGGACCTGTGTGTAGGATTTAATGGCATCTAGCAGTGAAGTTGCAGAATGCAACCAACTGAATCCCTTCGACTTAACCAACTGTGTAGGAGAAACTACGGTGGATATTAAACTCACAAAATGCGCAAAAGGTCCTATTTAGAGTCAGTGTTTGGTTTGTCTGTTCTGGGATACTGTAGACACATGGCAGTTCAACATGGTGGACTCCCTCGAAGGGGATCACTCCCTGTAGATAAAAAATAGCTCATTCTAAGGTAACGAAAACATGATTCTTCATGTGTTACAGTATACTAATGAAAGCGTAACTATGAATATTATACACACTGGATCTTTAAGTTGACCTTTAAGGAACAGTTTATATTTGTGTGTATGCAATTTCGTATAATTTTATAACAGTCAGTTTGTTTTGGAAGGCAATGACAAATGATCTATTTTGCTACTTTGACAGCAGTGGCATTAGTACCTGTGTGGAGAACAGCCCTAAAGTACATGGTCTAACACTTCTTTATCTGTGAAACACTCCCAGTGGGTATTGTGGTTCACAACAGAGGGGTGTCAGGGTATAACAGTGCCATATGCATGCTAACATCAATGTAGCGCTTATGGACTGCAATAGGAAGTAAAGGATTTCTCCTCAGGGCAGTATCGTATGTCACACAACAATAGTCTACATTCCTCATTACATTTCCCCGGGATGCTTATTTGCAACATGTAGCCTACATCTGCTACCTATCGTGTTGCAGAACAAAATGCTTCATACAGTAGAATCAGGTTTTGTCTGGTGTTGATGATCATCTCTTTATATCAAGCAGATCATGATACCGAAGCTTGTTTCTGTTGTGTGACACGCAAACTCGTTCCTAAACCTGCCGGCTTCTTAAATGGATGAAGCTGCGCTAAATAACAATTTGATCAAAGCAGACTGACAGCACACACAGTTATAGTAAAGCTGTTTGATGATTCACGAACACAGATGAAATTTTTTAACAGCCTCTAGAGGCTTGTAGCATAACAAGTGTCATTTTTCTAAAAACTAATAAAGGCTGCAGTCTGTCCGGTAAGAGGGAAGTTTGAGCTCTCATGGTGTCGTATTCTGTTTCAAGCTATAGAGCAGAATGATGGATCAGTTTTCCCAGTTGGAGCTGTGCCTGGCAGCTACAATAAATTAGTTAAAGTTAGTCTTTGTGCCATGTGACAGTACTTGCTGTGTTTCAACATAAATTGCTAAGATAAATGTATTCTTTTACACCAATACTACATAAGACAGACACTTACTTGTATAGCACTTGTTGAGTACGACTTGTTTCGTCATTGGAGTGAAGTTTAATAACACTGCCAGGTTTCTTTTTTTTTTTTTTAAAGGAAACCTCATTACTGATCCCATGTTGTCTGAAATTTACATCTCTCCCTGCTTCTTTTTTGCAGTATGTAGCTGTTGAAGTGGTAATAGGGATCCTCGTTAGTTTGACTTTTTTGGCCCCGCTCACAGGATTGGTTTTAAAACAACAATAAGAATATGCTGCTGTGACCTGGCCTGAATCCAATCCAGAATTTGTGTAAGGACCTGCTGATTGCTGTTTAGTTGTGAAAACTTGCACAGATGGCAAAGAAGAATGAGGGAAAATGTCCCTTTTCAGGTGAAAACTGATCTGTAGACACTGAATCAAGACATTTTTTCAGCAATTTGATTTTGGCATGTATTCATAGGTGTTTATGTACATTTGATTCCATTTTCATGGTCTTTTTTGATAGTTTACCTTGTTAACATGACAATTTATTTATCTATTTGTTTGATTATGACATTGTAGAAACTGTGATGTGAGCTACAGGAGACAGTGACTGGACCACTGAATTGCATTCAAGCATTCTTTAATTTTAGGCTTGTAAGCAGTTGTCTATTCCTATACTATACCAGTCTATACATTCATTAATTTACCAGTCATGGAGAATCTGCTCACTGCCAAGAAATTTGGTTGGAAGACTCTTGATGTTCAAAACAACAAATGCAGTTTAACTGTTCTTGAGCAGAGAAGGTTGAATGCTGCTGTATCCTTTTATTAAGTACACTTTATGTACATGTTTTATAAACGTCCCTCCATCTCTTTTTAGATGTAAAATTTTATTGTTGTTTAATTTGCCATTCAGTTGTTTTATCTTGAGATGCACGGCTACTGGTGATTCATTCAAGATGAAAATGTTGTGGTGGATTATCATTTTAAAGGCTTCTGTTACACAAAGATTATTTCTTGAAACTCGTTCAAATTCACCAATCCATGCCAAGCCTGCTGGGCCTCAGCTGGAGTGTCAGTCTCCAGAGGATCCTCCTCTGCATGGAACCACAGCAGCAGAAAGCAGCCTATTAAGATTCAACATGTGATCCACAGATGACTGGTCAGCTCTTCCAATAGTATGAAAGCATTATTGATCATTAGCAATGCAGTAGTAAGTGTTTGAGGAACAAAACACATGGATGGAGTCAGTTTGAGATTCATTCATGTCTTCTTCATTATGTCAATGGCAAAGAAAGTCATCATCCCTCAGGGTTACTTTGCCTCTTCACACATGCCAGTTATTAACAGACCTATATGTTTGTGCATCTAGGCCTTTCCACATACGGCAATTCTTCCCTTCCATCTGCTTTCGCATTTTGTATTAAAAGACTTTTGAGGTTATGGTATTGAGGCAGATCTTAATTTGAGACAAGCAGCAGTGTCATGCAAAACACGAGAGAACAATATGGCTGCAATGACTGCCAGGCTGCACATTGATATATATTAACTTTTGATATTGCAACATTAGACCTTTGAACTTTGACGTTTGATCCAATATGGGGGATGTGTATACTGTGTGTCTGAGAAATGACATAGTCTATACAGTATTAAACCACAAATGATGCCTTTATACAAGTCATTTTGTAGTAGTGGAGGAGCCAATATGAGCATGTGGGCAAGTTGAGGCAATTATGCTGTATTATGGGGTAAAATGGTTCTGTAGCCCGAGGCAAGCTGAATTGGCGCAATCTAGTTCGGAGATTTACATTCTATTAAAACACAATTAAGATAAACACATATTATGCTCAAGTTGTATTTTATAATGCTACAGAGCGGATAAAATTACAGAAGCAGCAGCCATGGATGATTCAGTAAGGTTATAAGTTATGCCTTTTTTATCCTGAATGCTGGAAAGACACTGATAGAAAGACATGAAATCATGCAACCCATTTTTCAAAAACAATGTAATGTTACCGTACTGACTTTGTGACTTGTATCACTATTGCATTATTTAATGAATTGAACCCAGGGAATGTTAACATAAACATGAAAACAAATGCACTGGGTAAGCAATTTTCATTCATACTGTATGAATGGATGCCATCTTGGACTCAGGTATCCAGTCCATACCAGAATATGTAAGGTTGTATCTGGAATAC
>NW_023339762.1:7310874-7311224 GCF_004916995.1 Morone saxatilis | reverse complement strand
TTCAAAATATAAATAGATAAAGATAAAAAAGATAAGAAGAGAAAACTGTGCAGAAGACGGGGGTGCATTGAATGCCTTGAATTAGGCATTTTGGCCATTGCCACCTTGGTTTTTTGAGAGCCAGAAGTGACCATATTTGGACGAAAGGGTGGAGCTGGGGAGGAATGAGGGGTGGATGAGAGGACACCACACATGCCCACACTGATTGACAGGTTGCCGTGGTAGTGACTTGTAGATCACAAGGCAGCCACACCCTAAAGCATAACCTGCTTTATCATCTATTTTACCCTACTTTACAAAATCATGCTGTCTTAAAGAAGGCTTGAAACTAGCGATTGAGACCATGAACT
>NW_023339762.1:7282937-7310774 GCF_004916995.1 Morone saxatilis | reverse complement strand
TATTTAAAGTAATTTCCCCCTGGGATTATTAAAGTATTTCTGATTCTGATTCAGATTCTGATATATATATACACATATGAGTGGGAAATGAACCTGTGTTAATGCCACGCTGTACCAAAAAGTCCTCCCAGAGAAAAAGACATCAGCAGCCATTGAACTTGAAGCCACAGGATAGATACAGGCAGCAGTCAATAGGCTATTATGTGACTCTGAGATAAGGTTAATGCCCTGGAGAGCTCAGGAGGCAGGCCCTCACCGTGCGCCTCACAAAAGGTCAAACATATTCACCGTCTCCTCTCTGAAATTTTATTCACAAGCCGGGCACCCCCACGGGTTTGATGGGACTTGGCACTGAGGCCATGGTTGGCTTACGTAAGCTTTTGAAATAGATTTAGCTACTGCAACTGTAAGAAGGCCCAGGGGGAATGTGTGGGTATAAACACTTGAACGGTCTCCCACCACATTCAGGGCTTCTTTTCAGTTTGTAAGGAATGAGCTTAGTCGCCACAGGAAGGGATGAATGAGCTCTTCGAAACACACTAAATGCTCTCACGCTACTGAGAAAAAACAACAACACAGATGTACCGAGTAGATCTGCAATGTAAACAAGGACAGGTTGTCCGTGATGTCATCTCAAAAACAAGAAATATTGTCTCAATGCAGTTTACCAAAATATTCCATTACAGAAGAGGTCCTTCTGAAGCAAATATAGGTGTCTGAAAGTGCCTTTTTAAATCTTTGTCACTCAAAGCACAGTTAAGATAACCAAAATGAGATAATATTTAGCCAGGAAAATGGTCAAAGGTAAATACCTTTGAGGTCTGTGGAATCTTTGGTATGCAGGAACCGGTACTAGATGTGTTACCAGAAACCTCAAGTGAGAAGTGAGAGATTAGATGTCCTTCTTTGGAGTTTACTGTTGCCATTTGTCAACACTGGAGAGAACAGTAATTGACTTCTAAATGGCATGCACAGAATGTGTTACTCAAACAGTGCTACTGAGAATAGCTGAGATACAGCACAGTGGTATGATTGTGTTGAGATATTAATTTGGACAATCTTACTGCTCTGATAATGTTTATCTCAAAGTCAAATGCCGAGCTACTCAATAACTAAACAGGATTTAAATGAAAGTGAAGAAAAGAGACCAAGCTGAGTCTGACCAAGTTTAGATTTCGTAAAGTCTTCTGTTTGTTGTTAAGATGAAATAAATCATAAAGAAAATAATATACTTCTTCTAATATACTACTTAAAATTCTGGGGAGTCTACAACAAGTTGAGATTCAAAGATAATACCTAGAAAGACAAATGGATTCATAACTGAAGACACAGTTGGGATGCTGCATACCAAACAGGGTAAACAAACATGATGTCCATCAACATTTCAGGAAATATAAGGGTAAATGAATCTCTCTCACTTCAAATTTTTATACAAATGCATTAAAAAGCTGAGTCAGGAGCTCAACTTTAACACTAGAGGCTTGTCTTTAGAATATTAGAATATCATATTAGTTTGCTTTTGCTCTACCCATCACGCAGGTCAAATGATCAAAGTTGAGAAAGCCCATTAAAATAAATTTCCCAGTGTTTGATACACTCAAAGCATCCGACAATTACCATGGCTGTGTTGCTTTTCTTGATCTGAGTGGCTTTGCAGTGATCCTTGAAAAGCTCCAATCTGTGGTTAGGGCCGACCCTTCAGTTAACGAGTTGCTGCTTTAGGTCTTGCGTGCAGTGTTATTGAACTGAACAAATATAACCTATTATATATAAGCTATTTACATCGCAGCTTGATGTTCCCAATTTTTTTTAACTTTCTCACACATGAGACTGTTGTAATGTTGTTTAATAAGTAAAAATAGCTAAGAGCATTCAGTCACCTTTTTTTATTACCTGGAACTTTTATGGAAACCTAATTAGAAATATATTTAGCTGTCTAAAATTATTTACACATAATTCTGTCTGTAATATCATCTGTTGCATTTTGGTTAATTTTCCAACATTTCCAAATCCTGTAATCAAAAATGCAGTTAAAGTATATAAGTATTATCAGCTAAATGTACTTTAAGTCTTAGAAGTAAAAGTAGTCCTACTAATTATATAGAATAGTGTATACTCTTTATACTGTTACTACTATACTATACTTTATACTTCAGCATTTAAGTGTTGCATAACTGTAGAACTGATCATAATGACAATGTGTTATGAAACACTGAAGAGTGTTTTCTGGTTCAGATGAGGCTATTTGTGGCCATAATCACAGAGTTTGGCTTGAGAAGGACCTTTAACATTGTAGGGACGTACCTGTGGTCACTAGTGTACGTCACTATTTGTGATGATTCATAGACCCACTTTGTTCAGATAAACATCACAGAGAATGTGATTCACAGTTAAAGTCACTGTAGTGACTGCAGCAGAGTAGAGAAGTCATACAGATATTTGTCTGGATCACACAAATTCAAGGTCCATGAAACAAGCTGCAATCGTGTTGCTTTGTTCCAACTGCAATCCCACTGCACCCGTCACTTTAAAGGAAGTGCAGATTATTTAAGTAGGAAACAGGGTTCAATGACGAGATTGGCTGTAACTTACTTAGCTGACTACTAAAGTAGGCATGAAACACTCAACAACACACTGACCATCTTTACCAGGGAAGTGTATTGTATTCAATAAGACATTCAGAGGTCACAGTATGCCACAATGCAAATGTCAGCTCTAACTATGTTAACATCAGTAAAAAATAATGAATAAATATATTACTAGTCACCAGACCCACCTGTCAACAAGTTCAGTAAGTAAGCAATGAAACTGCTATGCAACAATAGTCTTACTTATATTACAATGACAATGAGAGGATTTTTCGAAATCATAACACAAATTAAATGTTTCCTTTTTTTAGTTTCCTTTTTAACACTGGACCCACAATTGGCTAAAACAGGATATTTGTGAACACCAAAAAACAGAAACCTTTAATGCTGGAGCATTTTGACTCGAATTGCAAAGTGTTGCTCGTATTGACGAACCTACAGAAATGTATCAGAAAACTCTGTAGTTACTTTAGTGTAGGTTCTACTGGTCACAAATGAACTATTTTGGTTCTCTGTCACAGCTCCCATCATCATCATCATGAACTGATGAACACACTGTGCACCACCTGCTCAGCAACACACTACAGACAGACAAAGTTAGCAATTAGATGGTGAACTTAGTGGAGCATGTACCAGCTACAGAGGCAGATATTTAATATCTATAACTGGTGGAGATCAAGACAGAGCTGAGAGAAGAGTGAATATTGAAAGTAGAAACATGACTCCAAATGAATGTTCATGCTGCTATGTGTCTGCTGGATGAGTAAGTAGGCACCTGTTTTCTCTAACATGTTTCCCAAGGTGAAAGTATGTTACTGTTGGTTTTACAGGTTGTTTCACTGCACCCAAGTGCCAAAAAAAGGTTTAGTGTTACAGCACGGATCAACAGCCATAAGCCATAAGTCAGCCACGTGCTATAACACCCTCTAAAAGACTCCAGTGATGTTATTGGTCACCTAATGATGCACTACAAAATGTATTTAATGTGACTTGGATATTTTAAAAAAGCTAATTTAATTTAATTTGATTTAATTATTTTATTTTGTACTTTTTATTTTTTGGCATGCATTGGCGACATATGTGTTATAATTACAAAAATAAAAAAAAGGAAAATGTCCTTTCAATATGACTACAATGAGACCATCTGCAGGTTTAATGTCCATTGGAGTGTATTATCAACACATCCTGCCTGCCCATCAACACAACTGAATGGTTTTCACTGCATGACAGCTCTGACAACCATGAAAATGAAAATAATTTTTGTTTTGTCCTGTCCATCTGTTCCATGCTGTTTTTACTTTGGAAATTTACATTTCAGATGAAGCTCAGTTTTCCACTATTTCTGTGTCAAACAACCCAGTTCTCATCAGGGGCTCTTGATGACAGCTGGTGGAAGAGAGGTTCACAAACCATTTTCTGCAGGTCCAAATCCCCGTCGTCCGTCGTCCGTCCCCCGGACCAAGTCTCAAGTCTTTTATGGTTTTTCAGGGGCCTGATAAAGTTTGATGTTGTCCATCCTGCATCCTTTGTCTTGATACCGCTGATGTTGCATTTAGCGATTCTTTTGTTTGGGCTTTGTGTGAAGTTACTATAAAAGCTTAGCCCAAAGGCTAAGACAAATCACACAGCAGCTGCAGGTGTGCTCGCCATGGTGTCAATGCTGCAGCTTTACAGTCATCTGTCATCCAGAAGCGTAAGGTTACACATGATAATAAGGGAGGAAATGGCATTCAGCTCATATTTCCTTAATGTTAGTGCACCAAAATAAATACATAAATAAGAAATAATACAGATTATTCACGAGTCCCAAATACTGAGTCCAATTCAAGTGTCAAATCTTTTGATGATGAAGTCACGTGTGTGTGACCTAAATGTGTGACCTAAGTGTGACTTGAGTCCAAGTTGCAAACTGGAGTCCCCATCTCTGGCTATTGGTAATTCTTTTTACTGAGCTCACTGACGCAGAGCAATTTCTTGTTGAAATCTCAGCTGTAATGAATACTGTCTGGTCTGATCGAACCTGCTTTAGAGGTAATTTCAATGAGAGATGATACATATAGTACATTTTCACCATATTTCCCAGCTCCTCATGTAGCCACATATAAATTTAAACACCATTTGCGCCCAGAGAGGCTGATAGCTTTCCCTGAAGTTGAATATCTGAATATGTTTACATCTCAAACGATTTATGATGCCACCTCCAAGTCAGCCAACATTTGAAAAAATTAAAGAACAGGCTGATATTCTACGTTTTTATTTTGTAAAAATATGCCACAAAAAGATAAAAGCAACAAAGTATTGCCTGTGTTCCTCTGTGCCAAAGAGCTCTATTAATGTCCAAAAATAAAACTATTAAAAACACACCAATAAGCCACACCGAAGCACTACATGACACTTTCCTTCATTACAATGATTTTATTATTACTTATTTATTACAATTACACACACACACACACACACACACACACACACACACTGCAGTTTATTTTGCATCAATCCAAATCCCATCAATCAAATATATTCAAATGTGTATTAACCCACAATTGAAAATGGTCCCCAAAAATGCACTACTTACTCCTGCTGACTGCATTTGCAAATCATAAAATAATAAAAGCTATTGTTGGAAATTACTAGGCCTTTTGTTTCAATGAAATGTTATTGTGAGTGCCAGAGCAGGCAAGGGAAGAACATAAATATATGCCAATGCCAGCTGTAACCTTCAAATACAAATAACTTTAACTAGTAAAAACTATCCAGTTATTTTATTTAATTAGCTTTGCTAAAAAATACTGTCACTCATCAAGCAGGAGCTGTTGTGCATGGATTAGTGCTTTAACAAAAAGTGTGGCGCAGACAGGCCAAAGTATATACCAGCATGAAAAGTAAAATATAAATGTGGCCACTGTTGCACAGCTGCTTTAGCGGTGCTTTCACTCTGTGACAGATTTATGGAGCTGCTTTATAAACCTCTTGGAAATCACTCAGGAGCAGCTTTTGAAACCCGATGGCAGAGAGAGAGGGGGAGAAAGAGGGAGAGAGGTTTATATGGTTTATATCTCATCTCAGGATCCTCTGGCTGACCCCACTGTTTTCACAACATCTCAATTGCATCTTAAAGACTGGATGCTCGAGCCAGAAGACGTCTATATCCAAGTGCTGTGGAATTCATGCTGTAAATCGTACAGAACATTAACGCTCACTCTCAGTCAAAAACAAAAAAACAAATGGTGATACTGTTGAAACCAGCAGTTAATTTAGGTTTAGTGTGAAAAAGAACACTGTGAGGTAATGATTGTAAATCAATATTACTGAAATTAAATCCTCAGACGTACCCTAAAAGGACAGTGTGAGTTTAATTTATTTTATTGAGAATGGTGTACTATAATTTATGTAACTGTTCCAAACAACCACTGGTTTTCAACCCTTTCTGTACAGAATCAACTCATGTTGAAACTTGCTGTAATAAATCACAGGGATGTTAAATTATAGTTGAACAACCAAGCAAATAGCCTACAGTAAGTGCCAACTGATTTGTAAAGTCGACACCTGGTTTATAACAATAATATAATTTTGACTAAACCACAACTGAAGCAAGTGGCTTCTAATACTTCGATAAAGTTCAATTACTGATGTGTTTCTTAAATGAATGGAAACCAATGAGTACCTATAATGGTGTAAAAGTAACACAGCAACATTGTTTGCAAAGTGCTTAGATTTGTAGTTGTGATTTGTACTAGTATGGAACTCAATGCTCTAAAACTTAAGAAAACATTTGCAAAAAGACGTAACATAAGCCGCAAATGAATACAACAACAAAATTAGACACAGAGAGATACTAAAACTAATAACACCCTAGTTAGTAAATAGGTTTTAGGTTAATATGTTCAATAATCCTGGAATCACGCAATCAAAATGTTTAGAGTAGACCAAGAGTACAGCAGGGGTTGTTCGAAGCAGGCACTGTAGAGGCAGAATTTAATAATAAATAATATTTTTTGAAAAAATAAATAAAAATAATTTTGCCCCATTAAGCTATTATTACTTATTTATTTTATAATATTCTTATTAGCCTGTAAGTATGAACAGACTCCAAAAAACATAGGAAACCCATAATGATAAGATAGTTAGCTTGCATCACCGAGGAGTGATGGGTAAAATCTGTAATTCCGTCAACATAATTGTACAATGTGTCTTTAACTGGTTATTGTGCATGTGGCAACTGGTTAATAGGTTAACAAGTCACAGAATTATGCGGGCAATAACTGTGCACTGATTTTATTCTGCACACAGCATGAGTCGGTGAACAGCGAAAGGGAAAGCAGTTGGTTAATGTGAACTCGCTGAGAAGTTGGAGTTGCAGCCTGTCACCTGCAACTCTTCATCTAACAGCTCAGTGTGGCTGCTCCCTGTTCCATTTCTGCACTTCAATACTTCAAACTGTCAGAAAAAAGCAGGAAATTACTGTTGTCTTGTAGGGTTGTCCCCTAATGGTCGACTAAACTGTTAGTCAGAAGAGTCTTAGTAAACACACTTTCCATGAGTCTGATAGTTGCAGAAACACAAAAACAGTGTCAAACTCAGTTTTACGCCTTGTAGCCGGGGGAACACGGACCTGTTCTCTTGTAACACAGCACTGCTACATGTGCAAACTGTACTAGCTGCTGCCACTAGCTACTTAACGGCTTCTATTACCTGACTGTACCTGGACTGCAAGCTTAAAGTATTGGTGGAGGTATATTTACAATACTAGCATAGGAACCCGGCCAGAATGAGTGTGGACATTTAGTATTTAGCTCAAAGAATTATAATGGTATAACCAATTCCATTGGTTATGCCATGGGTTATAATGAGAACATTAATGAGCAGTCAACAAGTAACATGTCAAGACAAGTTCATCAGTTTTAATTTGTGCTGGACTTGGTGTTGATTTGACATAGTGTGCTTGCTCATACTCTGACTTTTAGAAAAAATCTTACTGTTCTTTCTCTGGGACTCAAGCTGCGTGCCCCAACAAACATCTGTAAAACACTAAAATGTCTCGCATTAACAACCAAATTGTCCTAGTTTTCACCACAATTAAAATAAAGATGTTTATCATGTTCTTCTTTCCTACTAATTATTATCTAACCCCAATATAAAAACATAAACAATGCACCACTCGTCTGAACTAAACACTGATTTGTCTGTGGCAGTCATTCCATGTGTTGTTAAGGCTGTTGCTTATCTTAGCAGTATGCTAACAGTTAGCTGCCATGCAGAAGAGAAAGTCGTTCTTTTCTAAAGAGCACCAAGAGGCCTACTCCTTCTACTACTAAAGATGCGCTTAGTAGGTGTTATAAGCACTGAAATATATTGTCCCCCGTCTTAATAAAAAGGCCTAAGGTGCATACATGTGCAGGTTAAGGGTTTCGGATTGGGGATGTGAATATGGTTACCTTAACTTTACCTTAACCGTGATCTGTCTTTAAATGGACGTGTATGGACTCAACGTGTATGACACATAGGCTCCTGCAGAGGAGATGAAACGGTGGTGGTAACCAAACTATGAATTAACACCCTTTCAGTCTTGACACACACTGAAAATTACAACGTAATCACATAAAGTGTTTCCTCCCCTGCCTTTACTACTCAGCAAACAATTAAATGAATTAGCAGAAACGCTTTGCATAACGCACATCTGTGTGCTTTAATTAACCTAATATCGGTCAAAACACATTGCCTGATTGCTGTTCTGATTTACTCACAGTCTTTATGAGCTTGGACAGAAACCCACGAGCAGAGGAGATCAGAAGCTCTTTGTTGTAAAACCTCCTTTTGATTTGAGTTGCCCTGTTAAATCCATCTAAATAATTAGGCTTTGATGAAAGACACATCCTTCACTGAGCTCTGGCAACAAGTCAGTTTTAGCTTTTATTTCTCAAAACAACATAAAAAGTTGCCCCTTTATCTTGACTTTGATTATGATAAACTGCCAATTTCCTTTTCATCTGTAACCACAGTGAAAGTAGATACCATCTGTGGCAAAAATTGATAATTCTTCCCCCAAATATAGATAAATCCACAAAAAATGAACTTCCGTGACTTTGGTTTTGGGTGTAAATTGCTGTTGATAATAGCATCACAAGAACATTTTTGTTTATAGCCCTGTATTTTCTCTAGGCCGTAGTTGAAAGGCATTTAAATTGACTCACACTGATTCATCAAGTAATCACATATAATTTGATGAAATGGGCATATTTCCTATATTTGCTTCCTATTTTATGACACTGCTGATTGTTTGTCTCTTAATCATCTTTATGTGAGACACATACACTGCTCCTTGTTAGCTGACTTACAAAGAAATACTTTAAACACTGTCTAAATGTAATATGAAAGTAAAAAGTAAGAGCTGCTTTCAGCGTTGTATAAAATTAGGCTGCACATGAATCCAGAATTAGACCTTGCCTGAGGCCAGGTTGTTTCACTTGAGACAAACTGTCAAAAACAATTACTGCTATAGTGGAAAGGTAAGGAGTGATGAGAAGACTGATGACACTTTTCATTTTAAAAATGACTCCTGAAATCTGATCTAAGAATCTGCATTGACGAAATCACATTTATCCTGTGACTGTCTTAAAAAAAGTATTTTATCACACTCTCATTATTTTCTTATTATGGGAAAAATTTGGCGAATGTAATTCTTGTAAATTTGGCAAATCTAATACATTTATGTAAAAATGTTGTGCCAGTACCATTGTTTAGGCTGATCTGAGAACCATTTGAAACATGAGTAGAGATGCACAGATTTATCGGCTGAACATGGGTATTGGCCGATATTTGCCTTGTTGACTGACACTGGCCTATTGGAAAATAATTATATCCAATTCGAATATTGGAGAAAGAATGACCCCCGTTTTCCAGCACTGGCACAAATTGCACTCAAACACTGATATGTTCCATGCAGCAGCACAGACAGTGAGCTGCTGTTTAGCTCTGGTCTCACATCTTGGAGGAGAATAAAAAAAGACTGAACACGGGGGGGGGGCACGCATCTTTCCCGTCATTCCAAAATCCTATCCTACACCTGTCACCATGAATAAAGGCTTGACTTACCCGTTGTATCCCCACAAAAAGGGTTAAATCAGATGTGTGGAAAATAAGGATCAGGGAGGTGAGGTGTCTAACTGTGATGCAATATATATGTGTTTCTTAACAAAATAGTAAGGTAGTGATTCCAGTATGTTTTAGTGCCATTTTAAAAGTATGAACTATATTGTCATGTGTTTCACAATTATTTTGGCCAGGATAAAAATGACATTCATTTTTAGTATTGTCCAATGCCTACATGAGACTTGCTATTACATAAAACAGGTATATGAAAAACGGGTGCTTTTAAAAGTTCCATATGTCGGCAGGGGTAATGCTGAGGTGCAGGTCTATGGGTCTTAATGATAGAATCAGTTGGCCTAAAAGCAAGCAAGCACACAAACTGGTGACATTTACAGTGAAACCAATTCTAAAAGCACTCAATTAGAGATGGGACTGTCTGCACTGGCTGTATAATAAAAAAACGGAGGATGATGTGGACTCTGTGACGTCAACCATAGGTTTCTGAAGAGCTGTTTTGAAGTTCAGTGTAATTGGCTCTGACTCTGTCCTGACTACTCTGGCTCCCTGTGGGTGGATCTGAGGTGGGCTGGTTGCTGAAAACAGCAGCCTGTGATGGCACTCACCTGTCACGGAAAGCGGTCTTTAATTATGCATTACTTTCACCCCCCTGTACAGTTGTCATGAACATGGAATGTAGCTATAGAGACCAAAACCGTTTTTTGTACCAGGCTGTAAACATGTTTATTTCTGCTTTAAAGTTGGACATTTTAATATGAGGCCTTGTGGAGATTGATCACTAGCCAGTGTTGAGTTGGCATAGAGTAATCCAAAAGTTACGTAAAGTAATCAAGTTACGTTAATTGTTCTAAGGATTAAAAAGATTTCACAATTTTAGGGTTGTTATTAATTTTGTCTGTATTTATTTAAATTAATATATATTTCATAATTATTTAATTTTGAACAATTTGGGTCTCCAAAAATAAGAACATGAAGGTAACACAACTGAAACAATGTAATTGAAAGAATCTGGTCATAACATCTTCTAAATCCACCCAAATATGCTTCTATAATGCACTATGAAACTATGCAGGTCAGGGCTGGAGTGATTTAATGCTTGGACAACTTCAGGTTACATGTGAAAGAAATGTGCAGTCAAGTGTACATCAAGCTTGCACTGAAGCATAACACCAGCATTAATGGTTTGCCCTGCGTGCATTACGTTTATTGCTTACAGGTGACAGCGTGCTTTGATTAGATTTAACACGGAGGTTATTGTTGGTAGTCAGTCACATTTAGGCAAAATTGAACTTGACACGCACAGAGTTTACTGTCCAAAATGGCAGAGGCATTGATATTATATACATCTTTTATTTTTTATATTTATCTATATATTCGTCTTGATTGTATGTCAGTGCTCTGAAATTTGTTGAGCTCTGAACCAAAACAGAAAAAAAATGATTGTAATTTGTTCATGGGGTGCCTGTCGAGCTGTTTTTTATGGTCAGACCTTGAGCCTTTGTTCAGAAAACAAAAGCAGGCAGTTTGGCTAACAGCTCAGGACAATGTAAAGGGCATGAAAACATATACTATTACAGTGTTATTTTTGCTGAGGGCTCATAGTGTTGGTCTTTGAGTCACAGTCGTGCTCAGCAACAAATTACAGGCTTTCAGTTTATGAAACCAACATCCACTGACTGCAAATATGTATACAATACATTGATCAGACCCCATATCCACAAGTAGACAAACACAGTCAGTCTGATTTGGGAAAAGGTTTTGCCACTTGTCTGCAAACAGACTGAATGTCAATCAAGGATTTATAGGCTCTCTGGAAACCTTTTATTGGGATGGAACATTTGGTATCTGGCAAAAGCTGACAAACCACACATCAGTCAGAAGTGAGGTAAACCTTACCTAAACCTAGAGATGAAAGCTGCTGTGTGAGGAAAAGTGGAGGGAAGAAATTCTCTCTTGGCTGGCAACGACTCGTTCAACTCCCCAAAGGCAAATCAGAATCCTTGAATATGTCTGGACCTGTACACCAGTTAAGCGATCTGCTTGGGCTGATTTCCAGCTGATACACAACCCATGTTCATATGGTAAAGAACTCTTTGTTCCATTTGCCTTATAGGCAATACCCAACTCACACATTCATGCAGCTCTAACATATTTTCTGCTTCTCAGACTTTATCATTCGCTGAGGATGGAGTCGAATAAAGACAAAGCCAAAACTAATTTGTCACCATAACACTGAGTTAATCCCACCACTTAGTATCAATTTTCTCCTACAAGAACTGCATGCGCTTTCTCAGGTTGCTAATAAGGTGGAAGTAATAAGCTCCTGGATACCATTTTAGCGTGCCAGTCGTGCGTTATGAAGACACACTGCATCAAGCTTTTATATCCCTGAGTAGCACAAACTGAGATTCACTGCAGTCGAGAACTTAACTCGCAGAGGCAATTTTAAAACTTATATTGCACAGTCGACTAATTAGAAAGATGTTCTCTGAGCATGAACAAATATATAGAAGAAAGATAGTTCTCAGTGCCTTTCAGTTGAGTTAGAGATGCTCAGCCATAATGGGATGAGGATCATTGTGATATGTTCATTTTTGATGAAATCACAGTGACGAGTCTTGAGAATAAAGACATTTAAAACTGTCCAGACTCAAAACTAGTGTTTAACATTAACAGTAAAGGTACAGGAAGCTGCTTTGGGGAGATTTATGTAGTACAACAACAATATACTTAGTATGACTATTTTCCCATCATGTGTACTAATACCACACTTATCTTGACATAAACTGCTGAGAAAACAATCTTGCCACAAGGTCCATTAAGCTTTGAATAATGCCACATGATCTTCATCAGCAGATTTGCAAATTTGTATTTTTTCTGTGCACTTAAGAACTTTTCATTCACTTTGGCTTAAAGGTTGAGACTGAAAGTTTGTTCTTGACCTAAAATGCAGTTGACAAAACAGTCTCAACACAAGGGCTTCAGCTATCACAGAGTCACTGCAATTGAAAACTCCACTTAAAAGGTCCAGCGTGTAACTTTTAGGAGGATCGATTGGCCGAAATGGAATACAATTTAAGTATAACTATGTATTCACGTAGAATCACCTGAAAATAAGAATCGTTATGGTTTTGTTACCTTAGAATGAGACATTTTTATCTGCAAATCTTGTGGGCTGCTAAGTTTAACTGCCATGTTTCTACAGGAAACCAGAATAGACAAACCAAACACTTGGAAAGGAAGGGTGTTCTAATTAGAAGACGTAGTAGATGCCCTGCAAATCACTAAATCAGTGCTTAACAGGAAGCAAAATGTGTTTGTTTTAAAAAAAGATGATCCTTGGGATGTCTCCCCACCCTTATTAAAAAGTGTCAGTTTGTTGCTGCTGTGTGTCTCTCCTGCATTATGTGTACTACAAAGAGGAACAAAGGTATCCATGAATAGCAGAATCAAAAAGCAAGTAAATTTACGCCTAATTGTGTCATTTGATCACACAATATACTCAAAACCCCACTCAAATTAATATGTAGTAACGAATTGGGACACAGCTTTAAACTGAACATTGTTCTGGTTGTTGTGAGTCAAGCCTAGCAAACTGTATCAAACACTATTATAAAAGTAGGTGTTGAACAAATCCTTTGCTTGGTGCAGTCAAGGGAAATTGGGTAAAAAGTCGTGGATTCCAGCTTTCTAAAAGCTTTCATGCAGATCTCAGGGTGCTTTGGTCAAACATTGTTGCAGAAAGCTATAAACCCATTAATTCCTGTTGTAGACGTGCTGTGGGAATCTTGGTGCATGGTGTGTAAAATGAGGCCTCTGTCTTTCTATGTGCTATAGAGTTTCTCACCTCTTATTGCCATTCAATAGGATTAAAAGGAAAACCGGTCGGTGGTTCCTTGTTTGGCCATTCCCCCGTGGAGCCAATTCTCACTCTCCTAAGACGTATGGCCACTCCAAAGCCTCAGGCTGAAATATGATCGTGAGCTCTGCACAGCAAATCACATGGGCTCTTCGGGAAACAATACACCCAGGTACTGTACGGTGGGGAGAGGATGGAGAGGCGAATGCTCATAAGATAAAGTGGATGGTATGAGTATGAAGTGTAATGGATACATGCAAGGTTTTGACAATTTCAGGATTTAAATAATATATCAACTGTGCCGTATTGGCCTTGAAATGGGAGGAAGGATTGTATACTCATGGATCAAATGGAAAGTGTTTATTATCAAAAAGGCTAATGGCTTTCTGCAAATGCTCCTAAAACCCAATATGAAACAGTAAATCTTTCTGTGGTTTATGAGTGCTGATTTTTCTTTCAGTTCTTTTAAACTGTTCAATTTAGAGATCTGTTTGTTTATTTATAGCTGCTTTGACTCCGCTCTATAGGGTGCACCAACCAGGATTACCTTTAAAATTATTGAATTGTAGGTTATCTTAAAATTCTAAGTTTTCACAACTCTTTTTGATTTGATGAGTAATGCACATCCAAAATAGTCCCAAAATCGTATGTATCTTTGGATGTATCCCTCCTTTTCCTCCTCCTCCTCCTCCTCCTCCTCCTGTTGGACTGGAGCTTTTGTTTCTATATCCGTGACAGCACATTCCTCAAACTGTCAAAAAGCTTAGAAGTGACCAACAAGTACAGGCACTGAGCAGCATATTTTTTCAAATCACTACCGAAAGAAGGGCTCAGATGAGCAGAGTGTGTTTTTATGGTACGTTATCTTACACCTAGACATCACAGGGAAACTGCATGTAGGGGTTAGCTACAGAAAAGGAGAGATAAGTAAGAACAAAGCTGAGCAGTTCCTGGGTGTCAAAATAAGACCTCCCATTTCACTACTATAGAAGCTGAGGGCTTGAGCCAGATACCAGATACTCTTCAGTCTCGCTGAGATTAGGAACAGAGACTTCTTTAGACAAAACTATCACACAGCCTGCTTTGGCACCAGGCATGGCCTTCAGGCATGTTGGGGATGTGTTTCTGTGGAGTTTATTATTTGAGGAGGCATCTCTGCATTCCAGAATTCTCTCTCCCTCTATGACAAGTTTTGCAGCTTTCTGACATGACGTCAGCAATCAGCTTCATAAGTATATGCCCTTTCATGAACTTTCTTTTGTGGTTTTTATCTCCTTTGTACTTGTACTAGGCAGGTTTTCATTTCATTTTGATTCATAGGACCAGTTTGGTGGAATGCAGTTTCAAAATGAGGTGCAGCAATCAGGCCTACAGTGTTTTAACAAATCATACACTGGTCCATCAACTGTGCCTATAAAATAAGAAGTGCACTAGTTATAATTTATTTTTATGTCAGAGAAAAAAAAACAGTTTGTGTGTTGCTATTTTATGTTCTACAATCTTTAACAACAAACAGGAGGATGTAAAATCGGATTTAGTGATAGCAACAGTGTATGGGAGACAATAGAGAAGATTATGATTGAATCTTCCAGTCCTAGTCATTTTATTGTGTATTTTATGGTTATTGCTATCTTACAATACTGCAGTGATCATATCCCCCAGAAACAAACATATGGTTTCTTTCACATTTATTTAAATACAGACATCTCTCAACAAGTGACAATATTCATTACCTGCATCCTCTTTGTGTTTGAAAACTAATTGACATAAACAAATACTGATTGTGCTGAGGGCAAAGTAGAATGAAGGTGTAACAGTCTGTGTGGTAAACCACTGAGGAACCTGACCTTTTTCACAGCAGCCATTTTAAAATGAAATAGTATGGTTAACACAGATTTTACCAATGCAACTAATTAGGGTTCTATTCCATTTGGTGTAGCAAAGCCTTTCCAGGCTGAATCCCAATCTCCACACTCACAAAGACATAGACTTTGAGGCGTGTTCTAGGTAAATCTGGAAGGGCTTATTGCTCTCCCACTGTTAAATTGTCAAGTGCGTGAGGGATCTCTCGCAGACATTTTTAAGCCCTTGAACACTTTCCATAAGTCTACATTTCTGCAGAGGGAATTACTCACAGTTCATTGCATTGTGATGTTAAACATGGGTCTACCAGGGGAAGCATAAAAAACCCCAAAAGACACAGGAGGAGCAACTCTAAGAAGGAATTTACATGGAAGTGCAAAATGCTGTTTTGACAAAAACAAGTAAATTATTACCTCTTGTCCACCCTGTAAGAGTGTTTCAAAAGACGTCACTAAGATGAAGCACAGTGCTGTTGCACAATAGGAGCGCCCTTACTCTGAATGGAACGGAACCTTAATTAGTGTCATTGGTAACACCCATGTTTACTATTTCATGTCAAATGACTGTTGTGAAAAAGATCATTTCCAAAACTGTATGGTGTTCTTTCTGTGCCTCCACTTTTTTTTCTCTCTTTGCTCTTGACTCCACCCCTTCATTTTCTTACTGTCCAGTACACACAGTTAGGTGGACTGGGGGTCAATGTAGGAGATAGGGAGAAAAGAGCATTTTACAGTCACAGTCACAATTCCTTGGCCAAATGTATCCCACTTCTCCAGAATTATAACCCCTTTGCAACTAATTTTTATATTTCACTGCACGTCATGTAGTGATGAATAAAAATTCTTGAATTGCTGACCCCCCACTGAGGTCAGTCATTACAAACTCATGCTGCGCAGTTGCTTGATATCAGAGAAGAACTGTCAACTCGTTACACTCCATTTCAATCTTTCCTCTTCAGTCATCTCGGTGGAGTGGGCGGATTCAAGGGTCTGGACCCAGGCAAGATGTGTGGTCAGACGTTCGTCAGACCCTTAGAACTGTATTTTAACTTCTAGCTGAGATCCAATAATACCAAATATGTGTATAAATATAAGAAAATGGGTATAAAATGATGCACAAGACATCAGCACTATCAGCACAATATTTCCATTTGATTGATTGGTGAAAACACAAAAATGAGTCTTGGGTTTTGAATATTTCCAATCCTAAATGAAAAGCTGGAGCAAGATAAAGAATATATCTAAAATTAGATGATG
Organism: Morone saxatilis; assembly: GCF_004916995.1. NCBI lineage: Eukaryota > Metazoa > Chordata > Actinopteri > Moronidae > Morone > Morone saxatilis. The sequence goes on along the minus strand of NW_023339762.1, from coordinate 7,294,101 downwards.
CAAGATGATTTTTCAAAGCCTGACAATCTTAAAGCAATTTAAGGACAAAAAAGGAAAACTGAATGTTAAAGAGGTTAACCGGCAACATCTTTGTCATGTCTACTTCTTTATCTACCGCCCTCCAGTTGATTAAGATTTTATACAATCAGAATTTCCATGAAGTATACTCACCCACTTACTGTAAATGTAGTGGTATTTAGCAATATGATGTGAATGTGATTTTGTAGTGTGGGAATCGATGCCTAGCGTGGGCACTGTGTCACTTGCAATCTTCATGTGATGAATCAAGCAGTTGATTGGCCAGATCTCTGGAGGATGTGTTCAGGATGTAGATTACTAACTACTAAAGATAAGTGTGAAATTTAAATGAAAACATACTGTGATCAAAAGACTAGGTTCCTTTTCAGTGTATTAATTCTCTGAAAAAAATGCAGAGTGGGAGCCTCACAATTTATGTAAATTAATTTAATAAGGGTAAGACTCATGTCAGTGGCAATGTGTTTGCATTGAAAGGGATTTCTTTTCATTCTTTTGACATAGCACAATTCACATAATGGGCTGTAAAGCTACAATAAATGGCTCATTTTCGATCAAATAATATTTTTTTTGTTTAATTCAGGCTAAACAATATACACAAAACAATACATCAATAAACCGGAACAATACACAGCATTACAACCACATTTGCTCCTCCACTCTTATACTGAGGACCCTCTGACTCTAAGGTTTATACCAGCAAAATGTACTCACAGAGACCAAGTAAATGGAGTTCAGCTTTTACAGAATTACATTTTTGTTACTTTTGTTATTGAAACTGAAAATACTGAAGTTGGCTTTTAATAAAAAGTGTTTGTCAATGTGGTTATAGGCAGCTAGTCCAAAATGAAGCTTTCATATTGGCTGGGGTGCAGCATTACATTTCATTTTAAAAGAGTCATCATTTGCACACACCCCGTAGCTTTCTGTAGATGCTATTTTTGGTGAAAAAAGTTTGCTACCTTGCTAGCTTTGCAGGCAGTTAATGCTGACTAATGCTAGCATATTGGCAGTTCACTGACTAGAGCAGCTTGCCAAATAGGCCCACAAGTCATTAGTCACCAAGCTAGTTATAGCCTTTTTTTAAAAAAACATTTGAATTGTGATCTACCTAAAAAACAAAACACCTCACCACAGCCAAATTTGCATTAGATATTTTAAACACACCAAATTCGTTATTTTTATAGCTGTAACGCTGCTTTTTTTTACGGCATCAGCTAAATGCCTGAAATGGAATATAAAATGGGAAAACAGAGGCTATATTAAAGCACAGAAGCCTGTCACAGCATTGAACAATGGTGTAAAAATGACATTTTAATGCGAGTCTGTGCGTGTTGTGTTAGCTACCAGTGAAGAACAATGGAGGGTGTTTCCTGTCAGAATCAAAGTGCCTCTGCTACCAACTTCCTCTGATTACTGAGGGAGTGTCCCTGCAGTGTTGGTGCGTGTGAAACAGACTGAAGGAGCACTGCAGATGCTACACTTTTAATATTGGCTGACGCTGCTTCACTCTACTACTTCCACATAAGGGCTGGTAGGGGTCGTGAACCTATCAGCTCACTCCCCGCCTTTGTGCGTAAATCCACAGGTGCACCCTATGTCTGTCCTGACATCATATCCCAAAGCGCAGCATCAGGCTGCACTCCAGCCAAAGAAAGCACAGCAAAGACAATGTGAAAGTGAGAGGTGAAAACACACGTGTGGTGGATAGCCTCATTAGCAATTTGATTTCACAGGCAGAGCCCCAACAGTATTTGAGTTAGTCGAAGCAGACAGTATGAGGAGCCACTCCTAATTTTGATGGTTTGTCAACTCTGATTGCTGAGCTTTGATACTTAGGTCCAGTTACTTGTGGTTTTCCAGTTGCAACAGTTTTGCTCAAGTTAAGATTTCAGATCTTAATTCAGTCCTTGCTTTGTGGTAAAATAAAAATAGAATAAAGAAGGTATATTTTTGACTAGTGGCGTTATTGAGTAATGTGTGAGTGGGTCCCCATTTTGTATGTAATGCATGCACATAAGGACACATATGGGTATATGGGCATAGTTATACATTCCAGTTATACAGTTGGTGGTGATAAACCCTAGAAAAGTACAGACCATCATCCCTAAAAATACAGCCAGATAAGTCATCTGTGAAAGCAACTTATTACAACCCATATTTACGTATGTTAGGCGGAAACCTCTTGTGGCTGTAGTAGTTATGGCGGGAGCAAAGGAGGAAGTCAGGTGAGGTAATATAAAGGGCGACAAAGCCTGCATAGTGAGACTAGGGGGATGGAAGGGTCAAAAATGCAACTTTCATCCAGGATGCCGGTGGTTGTTTCCCGTATGAACCAAAAGTCAGTGATGACACGTACGTAACTTAAATTAGGCTACGTAACTAAGATTACTTATTTTAACCCTGATCATTATCTTTTCCCAAACCTAACCAGTTTTTGTGCCTAAACCACCATGTGGCATTTTAAAAGTGTATATATTGAAGGTAACACTTTTATCACACTGTTAGGGCAAGAGCTTTAAGCAAACTTTGATACATTTCCAAAGCAACACAATATGCTCAAGAACAAACACACAGAGGTAAAAGTGAAACCAAACTTTTTACTGTTCGAAAGAGCTTATCAGCCAGAAAGCCCTTATTATTAATCTTTTATTCACTTGTCACGTTATCAGGTTGGGCGATTGCATTCCAGTTTTAAGTCTTCTCTCTCTCATTGTGACAAACAGGTTTCAGGGGACCACAAGGAGATCTTTTGGCAACAGGAAAAGGTTATGTTTTAGACCTATTGTTCAAAAGCAGGCAGCTGGCTCATATTGTCCTACTGTCAAAGGGTTTGGTTATGTCAGTCCAATGTTTAAATTCCTCCTTTGTGTTCTGTACAGACCAGCAGAGGAAGTGTTTACCTCTCCTGGACAGTTTGCTTTGTCTACCATAGATGGTTTTTCTCACTTTCCGGATCTGTTTATCCAACTTCTCCAGCCCTCTCTGACACTTCTCTGGCGTGGTGCTTCTAAAATTATATCAAATCAATAATAAACTACTCAGAAAACTATTGAGACTTGTATTTACAGACACATTAATACAAATGAAGCTCTTGTGAGGAAGGAGCTCTGAAATTATATGTATGAAAGAGATAAAAAGCCATGGGTGCAGTAATTGCTGTTTACTGTTGGCAGCGACCAATTTTGTGGAGCAATCAACTTTTGTGATGATGCTTCATGAAAGTAGCCCACTTGTTTGTTTACTGTCTGCAGGGGGTGTTCATCTCCACTGTGAAATGGCTTCAGCAAAGTGATAATTAAGACAGGATGTTTGAATCAAGTCCAAGGGAGGGGATGGACAAACAAGATAGATAGTGATGTCAATGGTCCAGCAGGGGTTGATGTTTACGACATACCGCGTCTCCCTGGAGAGATCTAATGTGACATCAGAGCTAATGGAAACACTGAACACATCACTGTGTTTAAAAGGGAAAAAACCTACATTCCTGTAGAGAGTTCCAGGAAGACGGGAATGAGGTGTAATGGTCATGAGGGCCATGAAAGTATTTTAATCATGACATTTGATCCTTAAATTGTCCCTTGAAAAATATTTCAACTATTTCACTTTTTATTCACCATGGGAATCTGACTCATGTTCGTTTTTGTGACATTTTGTTATAATCTTTCATTGCTTTTGTGTTTCTGCACTTATAGTTAGTATAGTTATACTTATAGATATCAGGATTTTTAGCCATGGTGTGGCTTTGTGGATGGCAAAGTTGGTCTGTATGTCCATTGGTCTGACTGAAATATGTCAAAAATGTGACAGATTAGCATTCAATTTTCTACAGGCAATGGTATCCAGAGGATACAAATTGAGTTTGTGAGTTTGACTTTTCCCATCCTCCATGAAAATTACATATGTGATTTTGAGTTAAATATCTCAGCAAGTAAGAACTTGCTATAGATTAAGTAATTACATAAATAAACAGTAGCCTTAAACATGTATTTGTAAAATGGTCTATGGTCATTACGTCTCCAGCTTGTTCCACCACTATTAGGTCAAACTCCACCCTAAGCTGCTAATCTGTCATATGCAATTTCCCAGCTTTTCAAAGTTGAACTTCATGTTCTTCTACGGTAATTTAATTCCCTGTTGTTCTAAGGTAATGTGCTGTTCAGCCCATTGTATCAAAGAAGCATGTCAGAGGCCTGTTACAGGAAATGCCTGAGTGAAATAGGTGAACATGGGGGGGGGGGTTACACTGTTCCTTTTCCTCCATAACCAAATATAGTAAATGTGTAGCTTTAGCTATGAGTTAGCACATGCCAGTAAGACTACCAAAAGTTATGTAAAGGGAAAAGATTATCATCAAATTATAACTGTATGGCCTAATGTACTGTACTTTACAATGTTATTTGTGCTGATGTGTATCCAGTGCAAGCCCTACCAGGTGGTTTAAAAACGGCAATCTGAACAAATCATTCATCAGAATAAGAGTGAGTTGAGTTTTGGTGAGCAGGACATCATTTCTTCATTTTGGAGTCAGGAAACTTTCAACCCATAATATTTTGAAAATATTTAAATTGCTTTTTTTCTCAATCCTGTGAAATTGTTAACACTTTTAATATCTCACTGATTTCTCAAGGTTTTGATCAATGCATCTGGTGTGTAATTACTTTGTAGTAATTTATTACTTTGTAGTAATTTATTATGCCACAATAAGTGCATAATAATATTCAAATGCATCATAGAAGTTAGTTATTTGGCCAGATTTATTCAAAATCTTTTTGACCTATTTTAGAGTAATATTATTAAAGACTATGACACTCAAACCAACACCACTAACTCCTAACCTGGATGACAACATACAAAAAAACTAATCCTAACCCTAACAACCATCAAATCCCCCAAATCCCAGGTTGTTTTCATTTCATATCAAGGGCAAAGCAACAATTTGTTGTAGCTCTTGTCATATAAACATTAATAAAATCTGCATTTACTCTTGACATAGACAGCCCATGTAGACATGTAGACATACGTATGTAGACATACTACAGTTTGGACTTTGTCCCGACCTCTTTATTACCTTTGAGACATTTCTAACTGAGGTTAATGACAACATATTGTACAGCACGGACAAAGACAACAATATTGGTGATATGAGAATGGAGCTCAAGCATGGGATCACTAATCTGATTCATGCAAGACTGAAGATGACTGGACTTCTATAATGTCATGTAAGACTAGTTTAAAGGTTAACAAACAATTCTTCCTGCTGCTGTCCACACACAGTCTGTGATATTCCAGTATTTTCTTTTCATTAACAAACCAATGGAGAAAATCTCCCACAGTAAATATTAATCCTTTGGTTTTGAAACTATTTTTTCGTTGTCTGAGTTGACTGTTTTTATATCGGTGCTGACTTAGAATAAGCTGTACTTCCTGTCAACCACCTGACACCCGCAGGAACAAAATCCAAACTTTTGATATGCAGTATACTTTTAGGTTAAGCGAGGAAAAACAATTGCAGTGAAAGCCCAATTTTATAAATGAGTTTGCTGGTAAACCGGACGCTTCAGAATACACTCCGTGCTCACTATAATAAATCTTGAAGAAACTTTAATATGGAGTTTAAATAGTTTAAAGTACATTTTTAGCAGTTTAGCTAAAATGAAAGTGGACCCATAGTGGACTAAAATGCCACACATCTATTCAGAAAAAATAGCCATTAGGTACATACAATAGAGAGAATTGTTAGATGTGTTACACTGTAAATTACGACACATGGACTTTAAATGGCTTTTTGTGGTGTTAGTCATCAAGAGTGAAACTTTTTCAAACATTCTCACAATTAATCTTTTTCAAATACATTTTGACTTCATCAGCTGTGCTCAGCCTCTCAAGTATCTCAGGGTACATGACTAATTTCTGCAGCTATTGTGGCCATTCAGTGAAAGTTTGTAGTGTGGTTGTGTGTTAGTTATGGAGAGAATAAATGGTGCAGAATAGAGCAACATAGCAGTCTTTCACAGTAGCCAACATTTCAGAACTGAAATACAGGACCACTGTATCTCTTTATCTCATTTTCTATAGAAAACATTTAACAGATGGTTTAACAGAAAAAGTCACTCTGTATAGGCTCCTCTGTATTGTCAAAGTGTGTATGTGTGTGTCTGACTGTTGAAACGGCTGATTTACAATGCCCCCTCCAGACCATAGCCAGGCTTCATTGTGAGCACTGACCTCTTTCTCTGCACAAACACACCACTTCCCTTGCTTCCTGTGCTGCCTGCTACCAGTTTGAAGGAGTTTGCCCACCAAGTCTAATTTAAAAAATAAAATAAAATAAAAAACCTATAGTTTGCAGAGTTTCATGCACTTTTAGTTTTTTTAAGTTCCCCTTGTAATTTATGCAGTATAAAAAGCTCTCAAGCTTCTCTTATTTAACGCTCTCAATTAGACACAACTAATAACCAAAGTGTCCTTCTTCTGCATGATGTACAAGGAAAAGTGTCGGACTATCAACTTCCAAAGTAACTGTTAGATGCTTATTTTCATTCAAGTTTAGCACATCATTTACAGTAAGTTTGTAATACGTATATATATTTTTAGCGGAGCAGCAGAGCTCTGTCGTTGGCACTGCCGCACCACTTTGGTCCAGACTGAAATATCTGAACAAATATTACATATACTGTGTATATAATTTGGTTTACGCATTCACATTTACCTCCAGCAAAGTGGATTTTTTCTATCTTTTCCTCAGGTCAGAATTTTCATTAGTCCAATACAGCCTCATCTGTATGAGGAGTGAGACTGGTCATGGTTAGGGTATGTTAAGGTAAGCTAGTCAGAGACAGAGTAGGGAGGGTCATGACTTCGCCCTCCTGGGGAGAAAAAAAAACACGTATAGGAACACAGATTTACTCGCGTCGCTGTAGACTCTTGAGTGTTGTTTATGGATAACACCCTTGGTTTATCCTTCATCCAGAGGATGCAACTACTATTCCTTGTTTTGATCAGGAAGACTGTAAGGTTTGCAATTCAGTTTAATTGCAAAAATTGTGGTATATTATGTCAAAGTACAGACTGCCACATGGAGTTAGACAGTGAAATCTCATTATCAGGTTACAGAGACATAATGCTGCAGTTGTACCTACCAGACTGGAATAAAAAAATACTTAGTCTTGACTCTTAAGAGGCAGAATACTGTCACTTGAAAAAATGAGAGTCACAATTGTTCTTGAATTTGTCAGGAAAACTATCATTATATTGTGTGTTTCCCGAAAGATCATATTTTCAAATTTAGGGTTGTGAGCTGTAAAATGATGGTTACTGATTTTTCTACAGTCTTTTAAATATATTAGAATATAATTATCACAAGTGTGTGAGCTACCAGGGTTTATTGTGACCTGGGTAAAACAGTGAAAACTAGTTGTTTATATTAAAAGATAAAACTGACATTTACTGCATTTTCCTACAGATTGTATACATCTAGACAATAACAAACCATAAAGATGTGCAAATACTTGTGATCCCAGCTTTGTAGCCAACTCATTTGGTATCTTTCACATTCCTCCCACAGGGGTATAACTGCTGCCCTGAAAGCTCTTTTTGACAGGAAACCTCACAGGAAGCCACTACCCATGAGTGCACTGGATCAACTGGAAAGAGACCTCATCCCACCAGACTGGGCCAGACTGTGCTCCGTCATACGTCCAGAGCCAAAGGAATGCAGCTCTCTTTGTGTCAGAGTCAACACAACCTCAATCTCTGCTTAAAATCCAATGCAGCCTCTCTGCCTGTCAAGCTTAAAGAGACAAAAAAGAGACTGCAAAACAAAACTGATTGTCTGGACAGACTGACAGTTTATTTGAAGTTGAAATTAATTCTGAAGCTCATGTTATTCATGAGAAATTCACTTTAGAAAATATTGCATTTTTATGATAAACAGGACTATATTTAAAAAAACAAATTTATAACTCATGGAGTTATAAATTTAGCACACAAACTTTGGCTACAGTGGGCATAACAGGAAACAAGATTACTGAGCTTTTTGTATGGGGACTGCACCTTTTTTAAATACAGAGACAGGGTCAACTGCCAAGTAGCTGAGTGTGCTTTCAGTTACCATGGCAACATGGCGAAAGACGCAGTAGCTGTGGGTTGGGGTTTGTTAAAGTGAGTGTGTGTGTGTATATTTTTGTTTGCTTGTGTATGTACTGGTCTATCCGTGTGTGTGCTGTTTAATTGCATGAGTGTGTGTGTAGGTTCGTTGGGTGTGTTTGCGACAATGACAGGACCCCTCTCAGGAAATTAGCCCTGTATCACATTAATCTCACACACAGATCAGGGTCTTCAAAGTGCCAGCTCTGGAGGGGAAGTGTGTCTAGATTAGTGCTGTCATCTAGCCTCGACTTGGCACAGGAAACAAGAAAGCCTCTTGCCCACCATCAAAGGCACAGCAGATCTAACAGAGTCTTCAGTAGTCTGCCACTTCAAACCTTCTCCGAGCTGAGCTTTTCCTTCAAAGTCTCCTTTCTCCAGAGAGGTGCAAGGAGAGAAATATCTGAATGCCGCTATGCTCACAACAAGCAATGCTCGCAGCATTTGTACGGCCAAGTTGCCTGTAAGATTTTTTTGTTTCTTTTTCAACTGCATCTTATTTTGTGTTTCTTTGCATGCTTGTGTTGTTGTAAGAATGTAGAAAATGTACAGGAGAGGAACATCCAAAACTCCACTTGTTGCTGCAGTAATGGCAGTGTGGCTTGAAAGTCACTTGACTTGCGTTACGTAACATCCTCATTTTAATCCAAATGATTAAATGATGATCTTTTCCTAAACCTAAACAAGCAGTTTTGTTGGCTAAACATGACCAAACTGCAACTGAGATGCACAAGGGGTCTTGTGCTTCTGTATGAGATGCCAAGGCGCGTGAAACAATTGGTATTTCATGACCTATGATGAGAATGTGTTGGCCCTTTATACATGAACATCTTACAAAAACATAAATATGAGTAAATAAATGTTTTATATATACAGCTGAAATTAGATAGGCAAGGGAGAGAGAGAGAGAGAGAAAGAGAGAGATAAAGGGGATGAAACAGGAGAGGGCAAGGCCTTGGTACATGGGGCATCAGCTCTACCAGTTGAGCTATCAAAGCACCCTAAGTAAACCTTTCTCTTACTTCTGCATATTCATTTTCAATTTAAGAGAGGTTAGAGTTCTTTAAATGTTTACCATATCCAGCCGCACAAGAACTTTGGTGGTCTTGGAGATGCTGTAACATCTACATTGGTTTTTATGGAGAACGAAATTCAATTTCCACCAGAGTGGAGAATTTACATCATGGAAATATATGAAAGCAACAAACTGGTTTTATGTGTAATCTATATGCATGTAGCAGTTTTCCTTTCTCCTCCTCTTACAGGTTGTGGCCCTCAGTGGCTGCCTCAACATGGCAAGGTCACGACTTACCAGCTGATTACACACTGTGGGAAACTGTAAACCACACTGACAACAGACTTCATCAGAAATCCTACAGAGGAAAATGATTGTGAGGGTTGAGTGTATAGAGTATAGAGGTCACATTGCAGGTTTGTGAAGAGGTGAAGCGACAAACAAATTCCATGTATACTTAAGTAGCTAATCAGAGCGTCACAGTCAGGCAATCAGAGAGAGATGGGAGCCAACGGTCAGGTCCTTGTCCACAGGAACGGCAACACTCAAATACCACCATCTTCATGCAGCCTGCTGTGTATGAAATGGACTGAAAAAAGCATAGCCTACCTGTGTGTTTCATGGGAATGTGAAAAAGATGAGACAAATGAGACAATTTAGCAATCATTTAATTTCCTTATTTTAGATTTATCTTCTTGGTTTATTGGACAAGATTTTTCTTTCTTTGTTCCTTTTTTGATTGATGCTACCTTTTGAATAAATGTGATGTAGCATGCCATAAGTTAACAGTACTCTGACAATTGAATAAAGCTGTAGGACTCACAAGAGACAGAAAAAAGGTAAAGATTGATGGAGCAGAGCCTGGTATCTCCTGAACTTTAGTCCCAGATATGGTTCAGGGCTCAGAAAACCCCCCTGTTTTTAACAAAGGCTTTGTAAATTTTTAATGGAATCTCGAAGCACAGATAACATCTCAGACTTGACAAAGCTCCTCCAGAGCCATAAAATAACTTATTCTGTGACTATTTTCACAAGCTGATGAGTACTTTTTCCCCCAAACATTGTTCATTGATTTTCTCCATGAAATGACATTAGAGAAAGATGCACAACAAAACCCCATCCACCATCCTGACGGTAAATACCTCCCCCCAAATGATTATAAAATGACCTATAAATAACCATAATAAATAGAAACATTAAGAATAAGACCATAATAAAGGAGAGCAACAGCAAGGTGACTATATTAATTAAAACACCTCATGTAAAAGAAAGGGCTCCCAAACCCACACCCCCCTTACTACTGGGTAGCGATCTATTGACAAAGCAGCGTTATTTATAATTTTGGAACATTGCGTGCCATAGTCCATCTCCTACCTTCTCTTCCTGTCTCTCTCTCAAACACATGCACAGTCAGAGCACAGCTGCTCGCTGTGAAAGAAGCACCGTCTGTGTGCGCGGTGCGTGTACGTATGTTGAGAAAAAGAGATGCAATGTTTGTGTCTTTAATGAATATTTACTGGTATTCAAGTTTTGTTTTAAGTATGAGCTTTCACCTGTATTTATAGATTACCATTATTGGGAGGGTCAAAACTCTTTCATTTGTATATTTGCTGGGGACTTACTAGCGATTACGCACATGGGTAGATCCAACAGTTAAATGTTGTGCCATCTGGAACGAGCTTTCATGTCGTCACATTTCTTGTTCAGAGACTCAACTGCAGCAGGCAGCATACCAACATTAGGTGAAACTAGACAGCTGGTTAGCATGCTCAATAGCTGAATGCTCCAGGTCCAATCTAATCCCCCACTGTCCAGTATCTTTTCTCCATTGGCTTCAGAGCAGTTACTTCCTTTTTAACCAACTCTGAAATTATGGATTCAAACTGTGATGATTTCGGCCCGGGTATCGTCCATCAAGTACTTAATGCTCCTCAGCATAGCTTCATTAATTCAATTCAATTCAAT
>NW_023339762.1:7265405-7282871 GCF_004916995.1 Morone saxatilis | reverse complement strand
CTAGACCGAACTCCTTTTAATTTTAATTAATCTATTAGCATCCAGCATCTCTGGAGAATCAGGCTTAGGAGACTGACGTGGCCTATTGTGACTGGACTTGGCCAATAATCACGTCCTACGTCGTCCATGCTTGTGAGTGCCCCCTGAGAATTACTTCTTATGACGAATTAAAAAAAAATATATAAATAGAATTAAATTTGTGTGAAACGATACATTGTCTTTAAAGGACAACACTACAATGGTTATATGCCTATAAACTTGGAGGGGATGGTCCAATCAATTGGAAGTGTGTACGAGACTAGTCCATCTGACTCTGTCTCTGTCTGAGTGGCGACACGTGTCTCCTCCTTCTTGTAAATCAAAGGCTGCGTGACAGAGGAGCAAGGAGCATCAGAGAACACCTGTAGGAGAGCAAACAGCCTCAGCCAGGACTGTAGCGTTAATAAAGAGGAAAATTAACATCCATGCCATCAAATGTGTTTACTCAAGCTGGCAGGGAGTTAGGGGGGTGTAAGCATTAAAGGGGGGGAATTTGTGTGTGTGTTTGCACAGGAAGCATTCATTTTAATACACATTATATCGTGTAGAATATTGCAAGAAAAAACACCTCTTAAAATTTCCCATCTTTAAAACAGCAGCCAGCAGGTTTCCCAACATCTCCAACACACACACCTCAACACACCTACATACACCCACTCTCACTTTTACCTGTTTGCTCTCTTGTTGCTGCCTGGCAGCAGGGAGAGTTTATTTTTTCCTTGGGCTCTTTTATCAAATAATTCATGCCTCTTGGATGGGATGGCACTCTAAATGTGCTTTGATTGAGGCAATTAAGCCCGAGGACCTGTAACTACTTTGACAAGTCCTGATTTGTCTAGCTTGAACACAAATGTGATTGGCTGATGCAGTTGCAGGGCCACTGCATGAACATAATTTATTGTCACAGATGATTTTGTCCCATTCCAACAAAGTCAGTACAAATTCTGAGTTTAGTAGGTAGAGTAGGTAAGAGAGAGATGAATGTTACATGAATTGGTGCAACATTAGTAGAAAGATTGATTTTTGCTTTTGGCATGATCATAAAATTATCAAGCATAATCACAAAGTTTACTGTTGGGTGTGTTGTGGGAACGTCACCAAAATCAGATGCAGTGCAGGATTTTGGCACATGTACAAGCTGATGTATGGTGTTTCTTCTGAAAACACAACATGTGAAGACAAGGGAAGCATTTGCATACTCCAAAAACCCCCAAACAACAGTCTCACTATCATCCATAAACCTCAGACATTTTCTTTATATGTCTGTATTCAGCTTTTCCTCTCTTTTGCTAATGAATATATCCATAGGGACATAAAATGAAAGGTTTTGTTTTTGATGATTTTATTTAGTGTGTTCTAAGACATAGCATTCATAGGGTCAGACAAAATATCTCACGTCATACCTTCCTGACTCTTATCTTGCTACTTCCTAGAAAGGTCTGTGCAAAAAGATAAGGGTACGGTAAAGGTTGAGAAAATAACACAACGTAAGATCTCTTTTAGGGGAAGCAATGTAATGTTTCATATACTGTGTTCAGTCAGTATATGTATTTACCCAGAGAAATAGTTCAAAATATCTTCCAGTTTCAGCTTTTCATCTTCAGCATTGGAACCACAGCTGATAACAAATTATGGTTTATTCAAGCTGGCCAGTCATCGTAACTGGGAGGGCTGAACAAAGACAGGTTTGCAGTCAGCCTAATTGTCATTTTGGTCCGTGTAATTATTGTTGTCAGCAAACATACTTGCGAGCTGGCAAGTCTTTGAATTGCTGATCTGTGGCAGAGAGAAGAGGTAAACATTACCTGAGCCTACAGACTAGGAAGTGAAGTCACACTGCAGAAAGGAAGCACCAGCTTCCCCTCTGTTTTTGTTATATATAAAAAAAAATAATTAAAAAATGATTTTACTGGCTGCGAATCCTATAAATTATTTTGGGGGCAAAGTATGTTTAAAAAAAACAATCTGTGGACAAAATGTTTTTTTATTTGAAGACCCAGACTATTCCAAAGACTGTAATACTGAATGGTGGAGAATTTTATTGTCCTCTCTCGGCACTGTTTCTGAGGCTTTTACAATCTGCCAAGGATTGGAAATATACACCCTGTGCTTTGTTCAGCTTCTTTGGTGCCTCAGCCATCTTAACAACCACTAATATAAGAAAAAGAACAGGGAGGACCTTACTCTTAAAACGACCAGAGCCAAAATCAGTTCTTTTCATTATTTACTGCCATTTGAGGTGCCTCAACATGTCTGTCAATAAAATAATGAGGTGAACAGAGTTTGTCTCCTCTACATGCAGTGAATCTAAGGGGTCCTTGAGGTGTTTTTAAAGATAAAAGGTTTATAAAAGAATAATGTTTAAACACAAAAAACAATATTAAAAACTTCTATTCAACCTTTTTTTTTAATCAGGCTGGAAATAATAAAATAAATAGAAACCCTCTGCGTCCACCTGGCTTTTGGTTGAATAACAGACTCAGTTATTCAACATTCCTTCCCGTAACAATTAAACCAACTCTCAAGAAAGGTCTGATTTGCATTAGAATATAAATACCACAAAATGCCCTTTCATTCCAGTTTGTTGCTTGCCTGTTGGTGAAACAGAACAAGCTATAAGTACCGTAATAAACCTCCATTCCATCAACAAGTGTGAGGCACCGGTGCAAGATTGTTCACAATGTAAGATCTCGGGCCTTTCATGCTTGGTGGAGTTACTTAGTGGCTTGAAGCGGTGCAGGAGGGGGGTGCTGGGGTTAAGCAATTAGTGTGTGAAATAGATATCCTCTGCTTTTCCAGCAGCCAGCCCCACTCTGCCCCGAGTACAAAGTGTTAGTCTGTCAGCAGTACCTTGACAAGAGGAGAGTGCTCGCTGTTGTTTGTGCTTGCCTGGCGACCATCTAGTCTGATTATATGCTGCAGTGACTGGAAGGGGGCTCTGTACTAGCTGTGTCATTTCTCTCTGGTGACTCAGAGCTTTGAGGAATCTATAAAAGTCAAGTTACTTTGCACCTCAAGTTGTTTCTTCCTTGTGGTTTTAGCATTAACACCTTCTAGAACAGTAGCACTGTTGCAAAGCCGTATTTACCAATTTGGAAGACATACCTGGCTCCAACACACTCAACAATGGAGTCATTACTCTGTGACATTAACAGTATTAGTGTTTATTATGAAAATTGTAATGCACATTTTACTTTATCATAGGTTTTGTTTTTAAGAATGGTTTACACAGATATAGCCAGGCTATTTGTGTTACTTTGGCCCTGAATATGATATGTTTGATGAGATCAGTGGAGGATGAGCCTCAAAGGGGAAACAGTCATAATAAAATCTCACTGTAAAATACAATTACATGATAAATAAATATGTTTTTCTCTCTGTTTTTTTTTCATATCAAATTGTCTTTACAAATTGTGCCTGTGTCATAAGAACAATCATTTACAGTGGTTACAGCAGAATATTTACAGTGTAGTCAGGAGGAATGTTACATTTTTAACAAATCTTAAATTCTACATCCATCACAGTTAGCTATTTGTTTTAACATAAAACATTGTTAATAGACTTATAAGTGTGTATACAAAGAAGTGCAGCTTCATAAATAGCTCGAGAACCTTAAGACGGGGAAGAAGCATACATTCACCATTATTAAAAAATAAAACAAAACAAAACACTTTTAAGAAACTCAGCCTACACCTTAGACATGGTTGTGCTAAGAAAATATTCTTTGCTTCTTTGTGGGCAAAAATGTACACTTGAAAAATCAGGAAACCCAGCTGTCATAAACAGTGATGGACTGTAATTGGTGCATGTCTCTAGTTTTGTGCTTTGCATATATTATCATTACATTTGAGCATCCACTTCCTTTGAGAAACCCAAAAGGTTATTTAAAAACACTTGCAACTAGTTTTGAAGGTATTTCAGAAACAAGAAGATTACTGTTCATCTGGATTAAAAAAAAATCTTGTTCATTGAGCAAAACAATTTTTTTAAACCTATTTTAAAAAATCATTGTAGATATGTAAATTGATAAATATTTCTGATGATATATTCTTTTAATTTTGGTAAATGTACAAATTGAGACAGGAGGTGCTTCCTTTAAGATAAAATCTTTTTCTGTTAAGGAAATACTTAAAAAAAATATTTTTCTTTCTACAAAATATTAGTAAATATAATGTAATTTCCATTATCCACAATCATTTTATTATAATGGGAACTGCGAGAAGGCCAAGGAAACATCCTCACAGTGCTTTTTTTGTTGACCAATAGTCTAAAACCCAGACATTTATCATACAAAGCAAAACCTTACATTTGAAAAGCTGAAACAAAAAAATGTTTGGCATTTTTGTGTGAAGAATGACTGAAAAAATAATGGCTGATGATCAACTGATTGTTTTGATTTGTTTAGTTAAATGACTTTCACGCTGCATAAAAGATTGCAAGGGATTTATCTTTCAGAAAAGCTGATGCTTAGCAAAGACTTGCTAAATGTAGTGATAAGACACATGACAGGCACAGACTAGGGCTAGCGCATACAGAACATTAAATTGCAGGGTCAACGGGGTTGTTCAAACATCTGTGTCCAGTGGGGGAGGGAAGTCGAGACATGGTGACAGAGAGTCTTGACTGTGTGTGGAGCTAATCCCAGTGTCTGAGTCTGTGTCTGTAATGTCTAGAGGGGACAGGCTGTGTTTGAGTTTCACTGTCTGTGAGATGCTGCACTGGGTCTCACTTTTCAGCGGGACAGGATTGGACTGCTCCTCTTCTCCTCCATCCCCAATTTGCAGTGAGCTCAGGTGGGCAGCCAGCTGCCAGCACTCCTGATCTTTGGAGACCAGCGTAGCATCATAGTACTTCAACTGCTTGTCTATTTCTGCACCTTGATTGTGCAGGGACAAACCAGTAAAGAGGCTGTGCTTCAGTTCCTCCTGCAACCTCTCGAGTTCAGAAGTATAGAACGATTTGTCCGTCTCCAAGGGAATCCAGGAAGCAGCAGTGGCTCCTTCCTGTTCACTGTTCTCATATTTGCTGAGAGGGAAGTTGGCCCGCCTCAGCTCAGCATCAATATCCTGGGACAGCTGGAGGATGAGCTCCTGGTGCCTCTGAACCTGCAGTTCAAGCTGTTCGACTCCATCGCTGGTATACAGGTATTCCTGCAGCTGCTCGTTGCTGTGCATCTCCAAACTTTGACCGCAAGCCTGAGCCAGTGGACTCTCAGACTCAGCTTCCTTCTGCTCTTGCAGATCAAACTGCTCGATCTCCAGATCCAGGTCCCTCATGCGTTGGATTTGCTCTCTGATAGTGTGGTCCTGGTTGAGAATAAGCTGCACCATCCTATCGATCTCGTCAGAACCTGGGGAGCTCTTGCTCTCCTTGTGAAGCTTTTCCAGCTTCCGGAAAGCTTTCTTCACCATGCGCTTTTGCCTCTCCACCGGCACAGACTGGGTGTACTGAGTGCGACTGTGATCCCATCGCTTTGGCTTGGCCCCCTTGGCTTTTCCACCCTTTTTGGCAGGCTGACTCACAAAATCACTGGTTTTGACTAGAATAAACTGAATGAAGGGTCTCTGGTCACCCCAAGCATACCAGAGTCTCAGGATTCTGGTGAGAGGAGGCAAGGCTCTCTCAAAACCCTTCCACCGCTCAACAAGACAGAAATCTTTGGTTTCCCCATGCAGGAGTCGCTTGCTCTCTGGGACTGACTTGTGATCATCTAGTAATGCCTGAATCATATCTGCACATGTTGTGTGTTTTGTTACCCCACAAACAACTTTCTCCTCATTGCAGACAGTAACCTGAATCTCTTTTCCAACCACAGGCTCGGCATCTTTTGTCCTAGAAAAGACAGAAAAAAAAACGTATACAGTAATTGTGGCTTTGGGATGAAACATAATAAGAGTCTTAACCCCTTAACATACAGGTTTCCCCTTAAGTAGCTTTAAGGTTGTTAAAGTCCATTCATGCCACACTGTCTGACAGTATTGTGTCTAAAGCTCTATGATGTTTACATTGAGTACAATATTAAAACCCAAGACTCCATGATTTGTGCATCATTTTCTACACATTTTACCCAAATTCATTTGCAGCATTTTTGGTATCTTTGGAAACGTTTGGATCACATCAACAACAGATGTCCACAAAACACATAAGTCATCAATTTTGTGTAAAGTGAGACAATTGCACATTTTTAGACTGTGTTTCATCTACTGCGATCATCAGGTCAAAATTTCAATTTGTTGAGTAAATGCTTGCTGACATTCCCATCAGCCTGGGCTGTACTTTGTGTTTTGTTTAGCACGTCTTAGCTAGCAAACAAGCTAAACTAAGCGAAACTCACTATGGTGAACATGGTAAACATTATACCTGCTAAACACCAGCATGTTAGCAGAGTCATTATAAGCAAGTTAGCATGCTCACATTTGCATTTACCCGACTTACTCGGGCAGTAGTGTGCCTGTAGATTCTTTGTCTCATTGACCTTTCTTTAGATAGCAGACAGTAGAAAGGTGACAGGAAATGGGGGAGAAGGGAGGCCATGCAACAAAGGTCCCTGGTCAGGCATGAACCAGGGATGTTTAGATTACATGATCAGTGTCTTGAACAACTAGGCCACCAGGACACCCCAACAAAAAAAACACGTTACCCATGACTTCACCTTAACCTTGGTCAAATAACCATGTTTAGAAAAAGTTAGAAAAATGTTCAAATGCTTCACAAGCTTCTTTACATCAGCAGTTACAGAGCTGCATTTTGAAGTACAACAAAGACAGTCTCCCACTCATGCTGTTGGAGTCATTCCGCTATTCTAAGTAGTATATTTTCTCAAATACATCCTACTTTGATGGTTTTCCATTAGGTCAGTGAGCAGAAAACTACATTCACCCATTTTGTGCTCCCTAGCTTGATTCTATTAGACTGTTACTCATCGTCTTAGTCATCAGAGATGATCACTTAATGGTTTGGTTCTAAGCTATTTAACCTCAAGGCCCTCATTACCTTTTTGTATGGACCGTAAAACTTGCTCAAAAATTGACCTCTGATGGACCGATGATATCCATTTTTTATGTGCTTAATGGACCACCGGTAATATCCAGGACCTAATATCCAGTCATTAAATGATAGGCACCGGCAATGCAGACATCCACAATATGAACAAGTAATCAAATAAGTAGATAACATTGTCAGACATTTCAATTTGATTTCAAGATAAAGAATGATGTATCATGTAATCACTTATATGAAAGATAAAATGTATTCTGCTATTCATTTGATAAATTAGGTTAACTCTGATGTACTGTAGGTGACTGCCAAGTTTCTGTCTCAGTAAATGACTCATAGTTAAAGTTAAAGCCTACAGTGAAAGCAAAAAATAAGCGATATATAATCCTCCTGTAATTACAGACAGTTGAATCTCAAAGAAACCAGAGAAATATTATCCATACAATATCACAAAGAGACAAAAATTGGAGCTCCTCCTTCAACACTCAACTGCAGACTGATTTTTGAGGTCGAAAGGAATGTTGGCCTGTGGTTTTGCAACCAAACAGGCAATAATTCATTACACTGTTAACAGCAATATATCAGAATAATGTGCTTGTAATCCTGGTTAATGTCAAGTTTCTACTGTCCACAAAACGGAATCTCTAATGACATCATTGAGGGAGTTTAGCTGTAGGTCAGCAAGAGACACTTGTTCACATTATCTGACATAAGTGGACAGAAACCACAAGCCAAAATGGTGTTTAAACAATCTATATCTATTCTTTAAGCCAACAATCTATATCTATTCCTTAAGCCATATCTTCCAGTTTTCATTTCAGTTCAAAATGAAGAGAGTGTTACATTCAATGATTAGTGTACAAAAGCCTTATCTATGGTATATTTACAAAAGAAAACCGATTAAAATCAAATACTATAGGTGTTCAGTCTGGCTATCAAATGTAGAAGTTGTTCATCGCCTTGGAATGTAGTAAGGGTTTAAGATCTGAACCTTGCATCATGTAGCAGCGGTCTTTATCTGAGGAGATAACCTTGACTGTGGCTAGCATTAATCTCTGATCATCAAAAGGGTGGGTGGATAAAAACACACATCCTCTAAAGATGACACAAATACTACCAGCATACTAACACAAGTGAGATGTGAAAATAATTATTCAAACAGGAGAACTTGAAAATGCTGCATTATCTTGCAGTTTGCTGTTTTTACAGTCTGATACCACTATGTTTTGGTTCCCACACAGCATGAAAACATACAACTGGAGCATTGTGTAAACTGGTGGTGAATAAGGTCTCAGGAATGCGATACGTATGTAACAATGCAAGAAGCTGGTTAATGGTTATGGAGACACTTAGAGACAAGCAGGGCAAAGCAAATACCTGAGCTATGTGCAGGCCAAACAAATCCAGCACGCCTCCGGCAATCAAAGACAACGACCACAACGTCTTTGACAAGGCCTAAATAGTTGTACCTCACTGTAATATGTGGGTGGAAGGATGGATGAAAGAATAGGCAAAAAATCAGGAAAGGAGGGAAGAAAAACAGGATCAGGGCACTATAACTGCACTTTAATACAATGTGAAGTACAGATATTTCCTACAAATATTAGCACTGGTTTAAACATGTGACAAACGTGTCTATGGTTATATCTGAACGTACAAATGAATAAACATACCACAGACAATTGGGTATTTCAGAGAGGGTGACCCAAGCCCTCAGCTGTACAGGAAGAGGGTACAGCAAGGCAGGGAAACACCTGTATTTGTCCTGGGCTACAATCACCATGCTCCGACAACATCCTGCCACCACAGTTCAATGGACAGAGGGAGGAAGGGGAAAAATGGATTCCATACTGATCACCGTGGTCTGTTTTTAACTCGACTCAAATGTGAATGAAGTGTTGACAAATTTATGACTGTGGCAGCAATATCCACATTTCATCTGCCTGGAAAAAAATATCTAGCAATATTAAAAATAAACTTATGTCCATGATGAAGTATGTAAACATTTTCTCAGATGCTAAACTGCTCTGGAGACCAGTATCATGTCAATGATTTATGATTTTTAAGAATCCTAAGTAAAAAAAAAATTACAAATAAAAGAAAATGGGAATTTAGGCCCAGTTGCACCTGTACGAGGAGCAAGTGGCAACAACAACAGCTTACTGTGATATATCAATCAAAAAAACTATCATAGCATACTATTCTGTAGGCCTTAGCCCCTCCTTAATGGAACAATGATTCACATAACTGCCACCAAGACAAATTAAATGAAGAAAATTGGATTACAAAAGAGGTACTGGAGTATTTTTTTTACTTTGCACTGTTGTAGATTGAAAGTCAAATTCCTTGGTGGGAGAAACATTTTATTTTCTGAGGACAAACATTTTGATGGTGGCATCAGTCCAAAACCCCTAACCCTCTCTTGTCAACTCCCTGCCAGGACAAACACAAATACTGCACACACCATTGGGCTGACTGCATCGCAGTTAATATGTTCATAAGGGCTGTCACTCTGGGAGCCATTTGATATTCATAGCTTGGGATTTGGCTGTGGTTCCAGATGCAACAAATGGGGGTACCCTCATAGGTCACAGCATTGGCCGACAAATGACACTGATATTGTGATAAACTCAAACCTTCTGACTGGAAATGTGCTAACAGAATAAGTGTGTGTGCGTGTGTATGTGGGATGATTAATAGAAATATTTAAATACAAAGTTCTTGTCATAGTGAGGACGGATGCTGCGCAATGAATAACACAGGACGGGTTAGACCTCAACATTTCACACTTGAGTGAACCCAAGAAACCTGAGCAAACCTGCTTGACCGCAGTTTGAACTTAAAAGCTGAGATACCCAGTGGGAGGAAAACATATTTAAATTGTATGAATTTTTATGCAGTTTTACGTTTCTTCATGGGCCGATTACAGCTCCACGGGGTGGCATGGCTCTTTTCCATTGTAATACTCGTAATGACAACCTTGTAGACATTAACAACTCCCTCTGTGTCATAAATTTGCAAGCTACAAGTTACCACAGAGGACTACATGCTGGTGGTTTGAACAAGTCATAACAAATGACAGAATTATAGCTCTCTGGTGTCTCAGCTTGTTTTCTCAGATCAATAGATATGATAAGGTGATGCAGATATTCCCAGCAGAAACAAAGCTGTGGTAGCATATACAGCAAAGATATCCTGTAGCCACTGCTGTCATCAGTTTCTGATTTTCTTGCTATCGAATGAAAAATTAAATAACTTTCAGATTAGTCTGGTGGTGATACAATTATAGGTTTGCTCTTTCAACAAAAAAATAAACCCGTGCTCAAAGTGCAGTAAAACCTGAATTACACTGTAAATCATTCCTGATGGCAACTCTTGTTTACCTCTAGTGATAGCCAGAGGTAGATGCTTATGGTTTTATTGCCCACATTTTAAGATATCAATATCTGAGATTACTGCTGCCACCCCAATACAACGATAGTAAATAGTCATTTGTTTATGGTGGTCACATTCAAGAATCTTTTTTTTTTTCATTTATATAATTACATTATACTGATAAGTAATAAATAAACACAAAATGTGGCTGAGGCTAATTCAAACTGCATTGTTCTTGGTTATATACCAGAGTATTGGACAAATAAAAAATGTGACTTAATGATGGATATATGGAAAGTTTCATCCTGGCAAGAAACATCTCACACCTGCATGTTTGTGCTAAATTTAATGACAATGTATCTAGTCTGAGACATATAATTTAAAACCACAAATGTCATGGTGGCACCAGAGGAAAAGCCAGTTGATAACCAAAGTTGTTCAATGGCATAAATCCAATAGTTAGTAGAAGTGTGGCAAAAAATGTAGACACAATATCTCTCTCTGTGTCTTTGTTACAAACTATGCAAACTAAACAAAAGCTAAGTGAGAAAATGTTTTCTTGTTTTGATATTTGGGTGAACCAACCCTTTAAAATCAGTTAAAAGAAATCTGAGTGTCTGCCATAGGGTATGGCACATCACATTACAGACACATGACCTTTGCATTGTTTCCCATATAGTAAATGTTAATAACATCAGGCCATAAAACTCCGTTCAGGAAATGCTAATGCATTCTTTTCATCTAATTAAAGCAGCTCTGTTTTCAGGCTGACCACCACACAGCTCGTAGTTTACCCATAATCCTGGAAAATGTTTCATTCGCCCTGTCTGTCATAGAATGTATGGAACCATAGAGGGCCATCATACCATTTAACTAAAGTTAAAACAAATGACCAACATTGAATTAAGGGTACACAGACTGTAGCAGAGAGACCCTGGATGCTGGAGAGGAGACACTTCCTCTTACTCTTATCTAAAAGAGGATGAGGGATTGGGGAGGAAATAACATCACTTTTCTATCTGGATATGTTGATATCTGGGATGACTCCCTCTGTGATAGGCATCTGTGAGCAAAGACACAACACACACCCTTCCCTTCGCTTCCCTCCGCCTCTGAAACCACCCACCCTTCTTACCCACCGCTCCAGCAGGTCTGTGAATCACCAAATAAGCTTTTGCTCAGTGAAAATAAATGACTTATTCTCTTTTTAACACAACTCAATGCTTTCATTGTATTCTGTGGCCTGCTAATTTGTGTTAACTGAACAATTTCAGCTGCTAATTGGTCATGTGCACAATGTAGTCATGCTGTAATTGTGGCTAAGAGCAAGATTAAGTGGAGGTGGCCACTACATTGCTTTGGTAACATATGTCACTGTCTGGCAACCATTACATTTCAAACCTTTTGAGGCCTGCATGTGCTCTTTCACTATAGGACAATAGTACGACACACAGGACTCCCTGATGATGCACTGTGATCCTTTGATGGTAAAGAGTGTTACAACAAGTGTTGTCAGCTGTAATTAACGACACATTAAAGTTTTATCCTGAAAGTTTGTGTCAGGTTTGATGGTTCTACTGACTGCAACTCCACATCAGCTTCATCTTGTCACTCTTGAGCAAACATCCAGCTCAATGTGTCAGCACGAGTAAAAGCGAGTCTATGAAATCAAGCGTTTGACATATCTACAGATCTAAACACTTGAGGTAATTATAGGTGCTGCAATGGCAATTACCACACAACATGAAAAAACTAAGACATCCACTGGAGACAGCCTCAGTCAGACTGTTTGAAGTTATCAAAGATAATTCATCTCGGCTGTGCGTGTGATGTGAAAGTACATCCATTTTGCTGCTGGTGCCACTGTCAAAGAGTTTTTACAGTAATTTAGTATAAAAGCCTCTTTTATTTCTGAACTTAATCCAAACCCTTTCCGCTAAGTTTGGTGTTAAATGAGAGTCTTAATGAGTAAAGCTAATGAAAATAGTTCCGTACCCACAGTTAAAACCTTCCTGATCCTGGTCTTGGTGACATAAATCCTGTCTGCACCCTGACAAGGATTGGATCATGACCTAGATACTCCAAAAGAGAAACTCTGTTTACCAACCCTGCACAACAAAAGTCTACTATCCAGCTATACAAACAGAATTTCTGTACCAATAACAGAGCTCAGTTTGAGTGAATCTAATTTTCCCACCTTTTTAAAGCTAAGGCTGGATCTCGGCTGCAGCAAGGAGCACATCAAAAGGCCAAGCTAGCCACTCAAGGAAATTGCAGTGGCAAATTATACAAGCGTTGATGACAGGATCTCTCTCAATCTGAAGTAAGAAGGCCTCCCAAATAAAATGTATATCAAAAACAACATCTTTGCAAAATTACAGAGCAGGTGATGGTGATGATGTACAGTTAATGCACAGCACAGTGTTCTTTGACAGGAATGAGAGAACACCTATTAAAGGGCATATTTTACTCATACTTTCCATAACTCACAACAACAAGCAAGATTATACTTCTTACATGAGTGATTTAGTGAGATTTTAAGTATGTGGGAAAAATATAACTAAAGGAAAACAGTTTTTCAAATGTTAAAGATGCCCACACACACACATGCAAGACAGCTGATGTTGGTTTAAAACAATAATGGAAAGGTTAAAAAATACACATTTTACAAAGAAATTGATATTGTGTCCCTTTGCTTCTTATAGGTAACCTACGGTTCAATTTACTTACTTAAAGGTATGTTTTATGTCTCACGGTATCACCTGTTAATATAGTCTGACTTTGCATTTGGACAGTAGCTTGCAGTATCTCTCTTATATTACTGGTAAATAAGGATGTAAAAACAAAACTGCATTAATAATTTAGCCAACTTTGCCCCTTGCGCAGCTTACTCATAAATCCGATGCGCAATGCGTTGCGCGTAGTTGTCTCTCCTCCACAGTTCAACGCAGTGTTTTCCAATAGCCGAACTCGGGGAAAAGACACACTCACACATACACAGGTTTCACGTCTACAAAACCTCACTGTCATCAAATTACCTGTTTTTCAGCCGAGCTTTCAGGAAGTTTTTTCCAAACGGAGCCATGACTCAGGGGCGAATCGAAACAGACCTAGCGATCCGAAATGCGTTACAGTCCCAGCATGGCAGAACGTCGGACACTTTGTGGAGTGTTGAAAAAGTTAAGCGGTGTCCCGACTGCAACTCTGTCCGCCCCATCCGACAAGCGTAGGGAGGTGTTTCTCAGACTATACTGAGAAGTACTGGTGAAACTCTGCCCCCTTCCACCTGCCTGAACAACCTGAGAAACCACAGAGAAAAGAGACAAGATGAAAGTAAATGCTTGTGGCAATTCAAACAAAGTCACAGTGTTCAGTGAAACGTAAAAAAAAATATTCGACAGAAAACTGGTCGTTAAATATTGTAGGGTAAACATAAACAAAACCAATGAGCACAACTGTACATCAGGCTACTCCACTTACTTTTCATTGCAGTTCAAATTTCAAACTTGAACTGGAAGCCAGTGGATATATTTGTAAAGTAATATAAAAATATGATTAGAGTCTTCCTGAGCTGCATTGTAGGACATGAAGATGGGGTTTGGTAACTGGCTCTCCCTGCTGGATTCATGTGACAAAGATGAAATTCAGACATGAGAGGAATTCAGCCTGCTTTAACTCTACTCTGACTGTTTTTGCTGTTCCAACTGGGATGTTTACTCTATATTAAAAGGATATCATTCTCTGTGGGGACCAGTTAGTGTGAATATGGACAACTGAAGCTAAGGCTGATTTACATATACTGACATGACTATACTTACTTTGCGACTTAAATAAAAGTAGATTTCATGTGATGGCCTTTTTTATATTGTTACAGTTCAAAAAACCCAAGGCTACTTTTGTTATTTGTTGTTTGGGAATAAACAACTAGAGATGTTTGTAATTAGAACAGGTAAATGCTGAAATTCATGAATTAATTATGTTTGGTCTTTAAAGCCAAAAATTTGTAATTTTATAAACAGTCAAATCAGGAAGTGACTAAATTATGTACTGGCAACGTTTACTGCCAGTGGGAATGCTACTTGTATTTCATTTGATAACATTTATGCTATTAATTTTTATTCATATGAAGTCCAAACCGTGGCAACAGCGAACCTTGAAACACATAATGGACTAGGGAAGTTGCTGTTGTGATATTATTGTATGTAGACAAAATCTTCATCTATTTTCAAATTTAGTAGTATCTAAAAAGCAAGTAAGTTTATGTCAAGGATCATTTTAATTGAAGAAAAGACTGCGGCGTTGCCAAGGGGGCGACAGCCCCCATGATGCAATCACTTGCCACCCCGCTGGGCCTCTCTTGCTTCTGTGATACTTATGCATAATTTGCTTCCATCTGATATGTTTAGGAACTATTCATTTGAAGATCCAGTGTGTAGGATTTAGTGGTGTAATTGCAGATGTGCAATTTCCTCGCTTCACCCCCTTCTTCCAAGTGCAAAGGAGAAACTTCGGTGGCTGCGAAATGTGCACCAAAATGCAAATACTCTTAACTAAAGACAGTGTTTGGTTTGCCCTTTCTGGGCTAGAAAAATGAAGGCAACACTGTGGTGTTTATAGATATAAATGGCTCATTCTAAGGTAACAAAAACAATTCCTATATTCAAGTGATTATACACTAATGAAAACATATTTTATTCCATTTCTGCCATTTGATCATCTTAAATGTTACCCACTGGATCTTTAATTAATAGTAATAATAATATTAATAATAATATAATATATTTTTCATAATAGTTCGTGAAAGAAAATAACAAATGCAGCCAGCAAATTTTTACGTCACATGTCACAATCAGTTTGATTCATATCTTTAACGGGCACTTATTGGGTTTGTAAGTCTAGACAGTCACCTGTTGGTTTTAAAAGAGACATAATTGGCAAGAAAGATGTGATGTTGCACAGCTTGAATCTTTGTCGTGCATCCTCCCACCCTCGCACATCACCCCTACAGCCCGATCACTGGAAGAAGCACATAAGAAACCTCTGTGTGCATTCATGAGGTGAAATAACCAAATTTCCCAAACCTTGACGCAAAACACTTTTGCCTTGTGATGCCACAGTGACGTCTGATGAAACGATGACACGGTGACAAGACGGAAAAGAGATGGATGAAGGGGGGCTGTGTTAGTAGGTGGGAAGGTGGGTGTGGAGATGAGGAGAGGAGGGGGTGGGGGGGATCATTGGCTCTTATAAACTGAGGGAATGGAGCCCACTGCATTTCACAACCAACCAGAAAACTGCAAGGAAGGGGAAGCTTTTTTGAGGCTGGAAGAGAAGAAGAAGAAAAGGAGGAAGAAGAAGAAGAAGAAGAAGAAGCAGTAGCATATACAGATTCCCTTCGCAGCCTCTTTAGCTGTCTGTGTCTGACCCCTAACCTTATGGACTAGATTCCTCCTCAGGTGATTTCTTCAGTGTGGGATTTTTTGTTTTTGTTTATTTTCTCACCAAGATGCAGGCACAGCTGGCATTTATGCTTCTCCTCTGTTTCACATGTGGTGGACTTTGCACAGGTAAGCACTGTGGCTCTTTCAACAGGTTTTGAATTTATGCATCATGTTATGATATTATTTTTTTATTTATTGTTATCATTTAGAGTAACAAAATAGGAGTCATTCAAGCAAAGTATGGAACAGGTCTAACCATTTCTCTAGCACACAACAGGTGCATCATTTTGGTGATATTGTATATCACCAAAAAGGTAACTTAATATTCTGAATCATGGACATTTTTCTGTTTCTAAAATAATAATTTGCACTTAAAAGCTTCTTCGTAACATTGTGATTGTCTGAGTTTGAGTTCCTGGATTGAATACTGAAATGCCATGGCTGCTGACATGATTCATTCTTAAGGTGGTAACTTTTAAACTCAGTTAAATTTCTTTAAGACCATTTTCTACACAAGTTGCTTACTTACTGCTTCAGGATTTCTCTTTCAGACAGGCTCTTGTAAACCCCCTTTCCTCGATGATCCAGAGATGCCTTATTTAAATGTTTTAGAACCCATTTGAACCCATGTTCGTACAAAATTACAACACTCTACACACTACTCACAGCAGAGTAAACCATATTTATTTGTTATTTTCTGATTCTCTGATTAAATACAGGCTAAACTCAAATGCTTTTAAATCCACGAGGAGTCTATGTCCATGGAATTAGCTAAGTAAAGTCACTTTTGGTCTAGTGAGCCACTAAGCAATCAAATTTAACTGTAAGATGGAACAATTTGTTCATGCAGAGAAAAAACTTTGTATACTGTTTTAAAAATGTGTTTCATTGACATGGCTTTATTAGGAAAATAGTGTTTTGCTTCACTCTCAGGACACACTTGAAGTTCCGTACATCAGTAGTGTGTCACCTGTTGAACGCCTGTTGTGGGGTGTCATCAAAAAGTGCTTGAGATATAAATGCTGCAAACTCTTCCGAGCTCACAGAGAGGATGAAACAGCTCAAATGTCTTTCTTATGCAGCAGTCACTAAGGATTCACTTAACTCTTGATTAGATTTGCTTAAAGGTTATATTCCTGTTTCTCTTCTTACTCACAGACATCAACCAGGACCAACGAGCGCTAGAAGAGGAGCTTCTCAGCAGTCTCTTCACTTCTAAGGTATGGGGTCTTTCTTTGCACCTGTGACATCAGAGACAGAGAGTCCAAAAAGCTACAACCCACCGGGTCCGTTAGTGACCCTTCACATCTTTCAGCTGACCCAACACACAGGCTGCCCAGGTGTTCTTTCATGAAATCTGGATCTATGCTTCAGTCCCAGCTTCACATTTTGCTTGCGTGCATGCTGAGTGGGAGATAAATAATTTATTATAAGAGGCTTTTTAACTTAAATTGTTTTGATTGGAAATTAAATTAGGTTTTTTTTATGTGCACAGCAAAATCAGTATAATCAACACACTCCAGTTCCTGCAGTCATGGCCATGTCCTTTGAGATGAAAAGAAAATAAGATCTGAGGCTGAGGGAAGTTATTTAGTTGTAACCAAAAGCGTAGTAG
>NW_023339762.1:7264225-7265305 GCF_004916995.1 Morone saxatilis | reverse complement strand
GACAACTACATAATGATGCATTTTGAGTGTAAGTATTCCTGATTCCCTACTCCATCCACAGAAAACAAATTCAACTTGCAGACCACCACTGAATAATGCACGTCAGTGGGGATTTAGAAGTGGGTAAAAAAAAAGGTCTAATCCATATACCTGCATACAACCTGCACTACACCACTGGATGTAACTTTATTAGTTATAACACATTTATCTGGTGGTGTGAGCTCAAAGCAAGGCAAAGCTGAGAGAGGAAGTTGGTGAAAGTGGAACTGGAGGTACAAGCAGACGGATGGCCGAGCCTAATAGGATTCAGATGGACATGACAGCATCATAACGACACATCTTTTACCTCTCTGTCTCTTTGATAAATAACCCTGCTGCTCGTAAGGAGACGTGACGGAGACAAATCAGCCATGTGATTCATTGCTGCTGATGCTCGGAGGTTGCTCAAGGATGATGATTGTAATAATAACTTGCCCGGATGACAGAGTGCTCAAGAGCCTGGGGAGCACAGTATTTTCAAAAGATTCTTGTGGCTCTCTATCTTATTTTGACAATATACAGGAACTTTTTTTAGGCGACAACTAAATTGATTGAGCTGCTTGTGCTCTTCTTTTTATCTGATTAGACGCAGGAGGTAGATTTCCTCTCTGGCTCTTATTTCTCTTTTGAACATGATTGCATTATAGCACAGCCAGGGTTCATCTGTTGGCTTGGCGGATTTGGCATTGACCCTTCCACTCCCTCTCATTTGTTTTGCGATTTTGGAATGTAGATTGAGCTTTTGGGGTAATTTTAAGTCACTTGTTGTGAAGAGGTTGAGGAAATTTTCTAAAATGTCACATAAAAGATGTCAAAGAAACAGCATAACTCTGAATTTTGATTTGGCTGTAGTGGCTTAACGTTGCAATTACCAAGCCAGTCCCTGACAGAAAATTCAATTGTCCCGCACTGGGGATAGTTTGAATACTGGACCACTGCATTAACTCTTCATCCCACTCCTTGAAGATATTGATTTCACTTGCATTACAACGGGAGCTTCTGATGAAGCCACATGAGGAACATTTCTTCATGTGACCTTTT
>NW_023339762.1:7262525-7264174 GCF_004916995.1 Morone saxatilis | reverse complement strand
TTTTAGCACAATTAAAACTACACCTGGCCCCACTCACAAAGTTAATTTAAAACAAAATGAAAACCACAGAAATCTTTAATGCATGAATTATTTCAAAATGTCAGTAGCTACTTATGTCCGGTCCCTGGTGTGTTGTTCTCTTGATGTCTCTACAGCTTGCCCCCCCCCCGGCATATAAAAGGAACCTGTATTTGACATGGCTACTGTCTTTACGTCAGAGGACACTATATTCCTCTGCTGCTCATAAACAATGTGAGTCTTGTGGGCTTGTGGCCATTTACAATACCTTAAAAGCGACAATATCCCCTCGCCCTCTGAATCTCTCCATCATCCTCAGTGACACACAGTGGTCTCTGCGGCAGCGTGTCTGAGATCGCCGACCCGCACAAGGGGCCCCCCGGATCCCTCCACCATCTTAAAGCACTCAGACTAGATTAGGCTGGCTGCAGCTTGATGAGGTTAGATGTGACTGAAATATCACTCTGGGTGTCTGGTGCCTAAGAAGAGGCAATAGTACACATATATCTTAACTGCTGTCTGTCTTAATATGTGGCAGTCTGCATCAGTGCTCACAATGTAAAGTGGAAATCTCAAACACTGCATCCTCTGTGCCTTTTAAAGGGACTTGCCAAAGCCTTTATTGCTTCAGCTGTAAATAACAGCAAATAAAATTGTTCTGAGTGTGGAAAACCTCCAAAATAGCATTTAGAGCACAGCACTTAAATGCAGCAAATTAAATGCATTGTGGTGGGTTAGCAGCTCATTAAGGCAGGCTGAGCCACTGCATCTGTTCATAAAACTTAAGCTATGGGAGGATTAGTCCTTTCATAGCTTAAATTCAAATCAGTATTCTTAATTGAAATATAAAAGACAAAACTGAACACATTTATTCATGATGAGTGAGATTCAGAACTGGGACACATCATTTTGAAGATACTGAGATACATGGCTACATCATGAAAGACGATTTCTATGACATAAGAATCATCTCTACAATCTGTACATATGGAGTGCTGAATTACAGACACTGTACTGCATCACTTTGTAAACTTACCATTCAGTGGTTCTTTACGCTACATATGTGTACCAATTATAGCAGGGTTACTATTGGATAAGATTGGATTAAATTTATTGTGTTATTGAGTCATTTCTGGATTTAATGCTCAAAGCAGCACATTGATGACCAAGGAAAAAAAATCTATATTACATTTTGTGCAGAAAGGCTGAATGTTGAATAGGGAAATACAATAGACCATCAAATTTAAAATCGTTTTTCACTTCACCTCAGTTCGTAACTCTGAAACCTGAATTAAGTCAACCCCATCACAGCGAGGATCTAATTTATTGCCAAGTTTCAAATTTGTAAAATCGATCATTTCCTGAATTCAATTTGAAACCTAACCCCTTTCAAACGTGTCTCCTCTTTGCAGATGAAACAGAATAAGCAGAGTGCCCCCTACTGGCGTGTGTCACTGACCAACCTGTGCAGAATGGTGAGCGGCCTGAGGCAGGAGGTGTGGAGTGGCGAGGAGGAGGAGGATGGTGAGCCGAGGGAGGGGAGCCGAGGGCTGTTGGAGGAGCTGTACAACCTGCAACAAATCTGCCTAGCGCTGCAGAGCCGCGAGGAGAGGGTGAGACACACACACACG
>NW_023339762.1:7245811-7262465 GCF_004916995.1 Morone saxatilis | reverse complement strand
ACACACACACACACACATT
The DNA here is from genome assembly GCF_004916995.1 of Morone saxatilis. Lineage (NCBI taxonomy): Eukaryota > Metazoa > Chordata > Actinopteri > Moronidae > Morone > Morone saxatilis. The sequence continues at coordinate 7,262,446 of NW_023339762.1, read as the reverse complement.
TGTGGAAGAAGTCCTTTACTTGTAAGATGTGTATTTTGTTGATGCAGCTATAGAGATTTAATTTTATAAATAACTTTATTATCTTATCCTTGACAGTAGTAGTGGTCTGTATTTATGTGTGACATGTATATTCACATTTATGTGTATTATCTTTAACTGTTTAAGGAAAACATTTTATCATAAGTCAACCATCGGTGGTTCAAATTGTGGATGTTTAAAATTGGAAGATAAAAAGTTTAATCTTTTTGATAGATTCCCATTTTCTCAGATTACGGTAGTTTAATGACAACATTCAACTACATGCTGCTCTATAAATAAAGAAATCCCTTTTAAATGTCAAATATATATAATAATCCAATTAAACAAGACTATAGCTATAGCTTAGTTCAATTTTTTATCCAACAGCAGCAACATCATGAGCTTATCTCATACTAAATGTCTGCAAAACAACTTGTGAGTTTTCCCTTTGAAATAATTTTAGAAGGAAACTGATTCTGGTTCAAATGTAGTACAGAAAGAAAAAATAAAGTAGCTAAATAGAGACCAATGTCATTAAATTGTATTTATAAATAAGCTAGTAAAGCCAATAACAGCATGCCTTGGCCAATATAAAAACACAAATACACACACTCACATAGACACAGGCTCATACATACAGGCTTACTCTAAATCTCATTTACAACTCATGAACACCCATCCATCCTCTCTCACAGTAAACACACCTCATTAAACCCCCCTCCTCCTTGTCTCTTCCTTACTTCCCTCCATCATTTTCCTTTCACCTCTCAGCTCCTTACACAACAGCCTTTCTTTTTTTTCATCTTAACACAGCACAGATTAGCACCTGTTTTACTATGCATGGAAGCACGGAGCAGAAGCACTCGTTTAATCACAGCTACACTGGTATTACCCTGCCACTCAGCAACAATACATGTGTTTGCCTGCCATTTTCCTCTTCCTCGTGTGACACTCACACGCCACTGTGTCTCTCTCTGCCCCTAACAGCTACTCAATGACTCTCTTGAATATTTAGAGGAGAACAGTGACAATCCGCTGAAACGAAAATCGCCCTACATTCTGAAGAGGCAAGCGACGCACACCACCAAGTCCCGGAGGCCGTACATCTTAAAACGAAGTACAATTTACTGACAAACCATCCCAGAGAGGATCAGACCATATACTTTCTGTGAAGATGTGATTGTGTTTTTTTCTCTGTTCTCGTAGCTGCAATGTTTTTTCTTTTCCCATTGTCGTTTCTATCCAGTCAGATCCTTTGATTGTATGTCCAGCATTGAGGCCTGCCTGTATTTTTGCTCCTCTCAAGTAAAGGTTCTGAAAATAAAATCTTGAGCGTCAAGCAAATAGTGTATCTCTGAGAAACTGTATTTATTTACTCTATTTCTTCACTGCACACTAAGTCCTATTTTCTTTCAGGATATGAGTAAAGGATTCATGATACAAAACCAGTTTGATGTGATGATCTTTTCTTTCATGAAACTGCTTTCTTAAACTAGTTTACCAACTTTCTCTCTCTAAGCCCTTCTCACCCACATGTTTACCACAGGGCTGGAACTACATACTACTCAGTCCTGCGACCAGAAGTACTAACCCAAAACCAAATGTTTATTAATTTGCAGCTGTAATTAAACCCCCAAAATGGCACTATTTACTTTTATTTTCATTAGTTGTAATCACCTAAAAATAAGAATCTTCTTTTTGTTACCTCAGAATGAGCCTTTTTTTAATCCGAGACGCTATGGGTTGCCTATTATGGAGGCCGTCATGTTGAACCTCCATGTTTCTACAGTAGCCCAGTACGGACAAACCAAACACTGCCTCCAGATAGGGCCGTTCTTTCTTTTTGTGAATTTCGTGGCCACTGTTTCTCCTACATGCTTGGAAGGGGAGGATAAAGAGAAGGAGTTGTAATCTGTACCGCTGCCATTAAATCCTACACACTGCCCCTTTGATGAACAGAAATATGAAATAACACCAACATTAGTCTTATTGTAATTATTGTATTTTTTGTTATTTCTTGCCTAAAATTCAGAATCTGTTTATTTAAAAATTTGTCACTTTTAAACAAATTGTTAAAATTTGGTATAGGAAGAAATGGTTGAAATGTTTACCTGTGGACACTCATGTTATTATTCCCATAAGATTCACTGCCGCCTGATGCTTACCTTCTTCTACAGTGTTTCTTTATTAAAGGGATTCTTGATTTTGTGCCTCACAAAAATATTATAAATCAATCCAGCAGATTTAGTTAGATGTTGTAAATCCACTGGGAAATAACATATTTTTCACAAATCTGTAAAATGAGGATAAGAAAAGCCCAGTAGATGCTGCCAGTCTGATAGTGATATTCAATACTACAGTCATGTCTGGAAATTGAATGATTCTTGATGTTACAATTCAGCGCATCGCACCCTTAACATAAACATACAACAACAACACGCATTGGGTCAGAGTGTGCTCTTCTTAGTATGAATGGTGTAAAACATTTATTTAAAAGGGCACGAAGGCACTTCGACTGCAGCAGATAAAACAGACTTTGACTGCGGTGAATGAGAGTCTTGGCCTTAATAAATGGCAGTTTCATCTCCAAATCAAAGTGCTTTGGTGTCCTTCTTTGAAACTCTGCTCTTCACCCTGACAGACAGAAAGCCTGGATGAAGTGCAGTGCACAGAGAAACACGCTTTCAACAGCCTCGTTCTTTTTCTCCAGAGAAGGTTAGCTGCAGGAAAAACATTCATACTCTTATACTCTTTCCCATCAGCATTCTGCTACATGTGTAGCTTTGCTTGACAAATTTACAGTGGCACCTGCCCAGTTTACATTGTTAGCCACTGAGCAGGTGAGGTAGTATGGTTGGATTTTGGTTTTCAAGGAAAGAAAAAGCATTTGCCTCAGCAGACACTTGACCATGTTTAATTAAAACAGAACATCCTTTTTGATTGTATCTGTGGGTCTTCATCTTTCCCTGAGGCCCACTCATCTAACAAGCTGATTGGTGCCACATGATTATCTACAAATAACTTATTTTGTTCCATCTATAAAGCTAAAGTCAGTAGTTCCCAACCATATACTGTCAATGTTACCAACCTTTTTCTTGAGTAAACAGGCAACCCCTGACTAAAATATTTTTTATGGATATTTCATATAACGTTTAAAGCATAACAATACAACTGACAATGAGATTGTTAAGCAGAGAGTGAAGGCTCTGTGAATATAGCTTGTGTTCAGGTCCTCACCGTGCCCTCATCCTGTGAGAGTTTATATCTTAAATAATAATCTAATTGTCATTTAGTTTTCTTCACAGAAATGAGTGAAATGTTGTTTAGTTTTCCTAAGGATCAAAATTTTGTTCGTACTACTACCCACTAACATTATTATTACACATTGATCTCAGAGTCAGTGGTGGTCAGTACACCACATTGTAGTATAGAGCATGCCGATAGTTTTACTGTGTTCTGACGTTTTATGTGTCCTCACTATTAACAGATTTCAATGGGACTATTTTTTGGTAGGAAAATTAAATGAAAACAATTCTTTGAGCTCGAGAGAAGAAAATGACATCCACCTCCATTATACTGACAGCAGAGATCTCAGAGACAGATATCTTAAACATCAGCAGGTAAAACTCTAACTGCACTGCTACATACCATTAGATGTGAGGCAGATCAACCCTTTGTTATTAAAAAGCAACATAAAGAGAAAAAGACACCACAATGGTTAAATGCAAAAGATATACAAGCAAAACACCAACAGGACCCAGAATGGCACCTAACATTGTTATCATTAGTATGAAAAGTTTAAGACCCATTTCTGGGTAATCAAATAAATGTACTATTTTTCTTGAATGAATGACCTCCGAGATGGAGCTGAAGAGTAGGGAAAGTATGTAATTCAGACACACAATAAGCAATATTCAGGTCAGCAAGATGTGGGCACACATAAATGGCATTTCATTTAATCACACTGACCCCAGATTCAAATTACATAGGCTCAAATCTGTAGCCATCAGTGTTCTAGCTTTTTCTCCACTTCAGGTAGATATTTATCCACTCAAGTTGCAAAAGTTGAATTGCAAAGCTGCTGTTTAAACTTTCCCTCAACAATTACTGTTAAGGTGCCTTTGAGTCAGACACTTGTAACAACAGTAAATGCTCCAGTAAGCTTCAGTTGGCTCCAGTTAAACTTTGGTTTTGTTGTAAAAAATTGTTCATGTGTAGCAGGAAAAGGGCAAACTTTGCATAAATAAAGGTAAAAAAAAAAAAATACCATAGGCAGCCTCCATTATTATTCCTCTCATGTCAGTGACCACCAACAGTGTATGTGCCCATCACAGGCAGCGGATGGCAGTGTTGTTTAACTAGACCAATGGCCTGATTTACAGTGTGAAGTGTCACAGAAATACAAGTATCCCTTCAGACATAGGAACACATTATTGAAAAACAGGTAGAAAATAAAAACTGCATTAAAAGAAGTCAATTAATTAGATCAGTCTCCTCGAATAACAATAGAAAGTGACTAAACTAAAAAAACACAAGTCTACATTTTCTCAATCTTTTCAATTCAACCTTTTCTCTTTCAGCAACTTCCCGATTCAAATGGAACCAAACTACAGCTCTGACATTAAAGTACCTCAATCAAAGGTTGCTCAGAGGCAGCCTTTTTCTCACCCAGGGCCCTCATCCAGTTCTGCCCAGAGCATGGATGGGACCAGGAACCAAAACTTCAAAGCCTTCAAAGTGACATAGCTCTTTACTCTGCATACAATAGGAAGGGGACACAAAAGGGGGATTTAATATTCTCATTTTAATAGACTTATTTTCGGGTTTTGTAAATGATGAAACGATGTGACAAAATCTATATCACCATCATAACACCTACAAAGAGTAAAAGCAAAAATGAAAGAGGTCGAGTACATCTTCATTTTGATGGTTTTGACAGTGAAAAGGTCAGTGCAATCTGTAGCTGTATGATGTTTCTATTTGGCCTTTGATTGAGAATATGTTAACTGATTAAGACCTTTTACCTAATTTCCCTCATACATAACAAATTTGACTCAGAGTTCCTTTTTTTCTCTGTTAACTGAGCACATTTAGTTGCAGATAATTAGCAGCCCCCCCCCCCCAAAAAAAGAGATACTTTTATCTGGATGCATTAAAAAAAAAAATCACAAAATGTGAAAAATAGGTTATTTCCCCGTGGATTTACATTATCTAACGAAATAATAGCAATGATTATTTGCTCGAAGATTTTTCATTTTAGAGCTCACAGTGAACCACCCAGAGGCACCACAAGTCATTTAGTTACATCTGAAAAACTTAAAAATCCTTGAAGTCTTTGAATACTTAAAAGTGAACAGTCCAAAATTTCACCTTCAAAATAAAAAAAGAAACTTGGCAAAATCAGAAAGAGATTGTGCTATTTCATTCTCTATCCAGGGACTTGCTTGAAGTAATTTTGCTTTTCCTCACCTACAAATGAAAACCTACAATACACTATGTCTCCAGAACAAAAGGACTAAGTCACAGCTGGGACAACAGATCCTCACAGCAGAAAATGTTGGAGGTCTCTTGAATATGTGAAGGTGTGTGTGCGTGGTTAAAAAAGAAAATATCTATAACCATATTGTGAAATACTACCTTAATAAAAGTTCAACATTAGAGAACAGAATCTTAATCCTTAGGGAATCCTTTTGACAACCCTAACTCGTCTAACCCTTCATGTATATATATATATATAGGCAACATACCAGCAGGTGGTAGTACAGTACAACACTAATCCAGGCTTTGGTTGACAAGAGTAAACAGAGACAAGAAAATAACAGTATTTCTTCCAAGAATAATCTTTTGGTTTTCCTCCACCACAATAAATATGGAACTTCTCCCTGTATTCTGCCTAAATAATATCCAGTCAAATTACAGAAAATTGGTCCTGGCCTTAATTCTAACAGACAATGCAGTATTCCTCTAGCAGTGCTTTCCACAACTTGTTTATTTTATTCACATTCTGTAACCTAGTACACTCAGAGTGCCTTCTAAAAATTGACGGTGTAAAGCTTCAGGCTATCTCAGATTAGTTACAATGTCAAGGAGAACTACAGTAGCTTTGCTTTGGATTGTGCCCTGAGCATTGAGGTGCTTAATTGTGATGGTAGCAGGCAGAAAAGCGGCTACAATGATCATTATTAATTTCAAAGGTCATAGTTTCGATCCCCACAACGGCCAGTTTGTGCTCATAAATAACCATGTTTTTTGCAGTTTTCCTAGTAAATGCAGTTAAAGTCAGGTGGCTGATAAATTAATTCACCTGAAGTCTTTAACATCTACAATACTGAACCCTGGTTAGACAGCAGTTCCTCTAATTTTTAATTGACTCTACCAGGTGAAGGAGTGTCTGGTGAAATTCTGCAAACCCACCAGATGGGATGATTTTAGCTTTCCTAATTATGTTCATTTCTGTCTATAGTGGTCTAGGCACAATCCTTGAGGCAGATGTAAACAACAACAACAACAACAAGAGTTTTCTTCACCACGAACATTAAAAAAACAAGACTGAAACCTGCGTTTAGTCTCAGATTGATTGACAGATCTATAAACAACTCTAGCCCGATTTCAAACCTCTGAATCTCTTCCCACATGTCAGATTCTTGTCTAACAAGTCAGCAGTTTACCTGGCTGGGAAAAACAACCAAGCCAATAAGCTTTGTAGGTAGGATTAAAAATGGGGATGTCAATTTCCTGTGTAAAAGCCAGCCGAATAGCAACTGATGAATTGCATCTGAAATGACAACAAGCATGGATAAGAGTGATGGCGGTAAACAGGTTGTTGTGTCCATGTTAAAAGTCACCTCACAAAGATATGTCAGAAATGTGTAAGTGACATCAAAATGGCAATTCAGTGTTTTCAGGCTGGACCACCAGCAAACAATTAAATCTAAGTTAATCAATCTGTTCGCAAAAACTGGAGGAAAACAAATTGTTGAATTGTCATTAGCTGAGAAACATAAAAAATGTCAGTGTTTCATTATTGCATGTATATTGCCCTTTATTTAAAATGTATGTAAATGTGAACAAATATGGATAGGGCTTTTTAATATATTTGAACATATGTCTACATGGAGTTCCACCTGGAAAATTAACTTGAACAGTATATATCGTTTTTTACTTGTTGAGCATTTTAACACTTTCTCTTTGCAGAGCATTGGCCAAACATATGTGAGGACACATCTCTGGCTTCACAACAGGTTTTACATTGGAGGACTGCAATTTATCATTATCTCAACATCAGAGCAGATCTGTCAGTTTCTGCAAATTTGCAGGCCGCCTCAGCAGATGTCTATCAATATAACGACTCTTGTGACCCTGAAAAAGTTCAGGCTTAGTACGCCTCCCACATCCACAGCACAAATTACACCCTGTGTGAATTAATTCAGCTCCATTAAAAACCTTCATCGACATCTGCCGCTGCAGCGATGCTCAGGCCTGCTTGTCTTGGCCTTTCTCCAGCCGGACGCCTCTTCAATTTAACTCCAATTTGAAGTTGGTGGATGTTGGCTGACAGTTTGAAACTTCTCAGTGGGATGCTGATGAGCGTCTTCACTCCTGCTAAAGGAAAGTCATTCTCTCATCTGGACAGTATTGCAAATTGTGTAAAAAGCCAGTCCGATCAAGATAATGGCTTGTGAAGGAATGAGATTAGCTCCCTTTGTGAGAAATCTGATTGTGTGAATGGGACAGTGGCATAACAAGTGTGACTTTGTTGCAGGGGCCAGCTGAGAAAGTAATTAGGCCTCACATATGGGCAGCATTACTAAAGCCTTCAGCAATGGCAGTAAAGGGACAAGCCATGTCGGAGCTGTTTATTGTCACAGGTAAGACTGTCAATATCAGTTGTGAATGGTAGCCCCCTTAGATTTGGACAGCAGATAGAGACAAACTGAAACAAAAGACAGAGTGACCCACTTCACTTAAGGTGTTTTAAAAATGAGACACCTGTTACTATGGAATAACATCTGACTATGTTGTCAGCTAAAATAACATCTGATACCCTGGTGTCATAACTCTGAATTGCCCCTCACATCTCCATTTGATTCAAAGAGGTTGGGTTTTGCTCTGGTGACTGACTTCCCAGTCAGACAAACAGCCAAAGCCAATCAGAGCTGTTGAGGCTGGGCCTACAGTTGGTGACATTATATTGGTGTTAAGATGGAATTATATTTCAGACAAGGGTACAACACTAAAATAATGAAGATCTTAAAACTTAGCCCTCATCATATGGTATTATATTTAGTATCATATTAAAAAATAGTGATTTAAATCTTAATATCAATAGTGTTATGTTAATAGTATTAATATTAGTTAATTAAACACAGTGTCTCCTTTGTTACTTTGGTAATTGTCAATACTGAAACAGTGATACTGCCCTCAGTTGCGTCCTGATACAGGAAAATAATGGACTTGGTTGGGGAAACTCATTTCGCATTTAGGCAATCATCGACACCACCTTGTCTATTATTTTCCTACATCATAACAGTTATTGCTCATTAAACAAGACAATTGCCTTTGTAGGTTGACTGCCATTCTCTATACACTGGCATAAGTTATGCTAACGCTGGTTGACACAGCTTCATTGTTGACTGGAAATGAGGTCAGAGCAACCTGACATGTCAGTCACTATTAAAAGAGAGAAAATCCATCCTCCATCCACAGAAAACTGCTAACAAAAAGGCAATATCAGACTGAACCAATGGCTGAAACTGCCATTCTCTCTAAATACCAGGCTAGAGATTTGCTTACGCAGTAGCAGCACTTGATGATGATACAGTCATTTTGGCATCTGAGGTGTTCAGCAAATAAAGCAAAGATCAGATAGTAGATATGCTGTGTTTGAAACCCTGTATCTGTGATCTACTGACCTGGGCAGCCTGCTGGTTATTGTTACTGGTCAGATTTGTTATTTAACGTATCCCACAGTGGAGAAAGAGCTAAATAACAGGCTTTTCAGACCATCAGAGTATTCTCCTTCACCCCTTTGCAAGGCTATGACACTACAAGCCTTATCATGTTGATGGTAAACATGGAAGCTGATGTCTCTGTGGTTAATGTCTCACTCATCTTCTTTGTGGGAGAAACTGGAAACTACCTTGAGATGCTGGAGGAAGGATCTAGTATTATGTGAAAAAGAAACCAACAACCCCTGCCAGCACTACACTGGCATATCTATTTAAAACTGCTGACAAACACATGTTCACATGAACACACATGCATTCACATGATTTAATGTCGCTGCCTGTAGAAACACGACATGCATCTATACCTCCATTGTGTGGAGAGACATATAATGCAAGGCTGATTCGCACAGGCAGATCCCCCACTCTGTGGCATGCCCTGACATTATAAACAGGCTTCATGAAGAAGAAGAGCATCAGTAATTGTTGCAAGGGGTGGAGGGACAAGCAGTCGGTGCAGCAGGCCTTTAACTGGCTGATTGTGCCTCTTTGACTGCCTGTGATAATTAAAATAACTCAATCTCCCCCTGTTCCAGTCACAGTGGTGGCATCGCAAAGCGAGCAGCAGCGCTGTTATTGCTTGTCCTTCAGCTGAAAGGATCGTGTTGGCCAGAGAGCTGAGGGCTTTTGTTCTGAAAGCTGAAAAATCTGGTGTCCAGCCCGGACGATTTTTAGCAATGCGCCCTGGGAAATGAGTTATCTAAGCAGTGCATGCAAGAAACCCTGACATTAATCTTTAATTAAGGCCTTTACAATTTCAGACGACATGCCCGGGAGTATGAGAGTTACTGTAGGGGATAGATATGAACAGTGGGCAGCGGGGAGGGCCAGGCAACATATTATAACTCATGGTGAGCTCATTTTGTCTCATCAAAGTCACGGATCCGTTGTTCCGCCAAGACATTGTGTAGCTTTTCTTTTCAGCTGTTTGGATCATGAGACACACTGTAAGGTAAGCCTGGCATTGAGACGGTCCTGTTTTTTTATTTTCCTTTTTGCGAAAATAGATAATAATCCCTGGAGGTAACTGTAGTGAAACGTGCAGTGTGGCTGCTTTGTTTTCTATGAGATGATCCAGATTGCTGCAGTATATATTCCACAGCTCTTGATAAGAGGATGTCATCTCATAACTGTTTGTGTGAACATATCAAGGTGACTGCTTTTGGTTCACACATTGTTTTTTTCCTTCCTTTTTTGGGGGAGGGGGCGGTCTGGTAATTGGTTGTGAATCTCTTGTTGAAAGAGGCAAGTGATAAACCTGCTGGTAGAACCAGCATGCCACTGAAGCTTTTCTTGTCTTGTGACAGCTGCTGCCTTTGTGATGTTCCACAAAAAGCCCCAAAGACACAACCTGTTTCATTCTGGCTGAAGATTCACATGAAACAAGACAAGTCTCCTATGAAACAAAATGGAACTTAGGTAATTGTTTTGATTACTCCTTTTCCTGTTCCCAGAAGGATGAAGGCATTACAAAGCCGAAAGTGGAGATTTAGGGAAGAAGGGACTGAGGAGAAGTGGCAGCACATCTCCCTGCGGCAAATTTGTTCGCTGGCAACAATGAGAGACAGATGGGAGGATGGTAGTGGTGGTAGCAGGAGGGGGGTGGGGGGTCACACCTTTGTGAGGCAAAGCAATTGGGAGCGATTAAACCCTCATTCGCCGTAGGGACTATCCACTCTGTGGAAGGAGATGGCTCCAACAGCGCCTGCAGCACTGTTCCTTTTATCTCCACTCCTCATGAAGACCCTGTAAATGCCATGGGAGTAGTTAAAGTGAAACACACAGTGTTCTGCTGGGCTGGTTCACTGTTAATGTTCAACATCATGACAGCAAATGAAAAGAATTTCTTAGGTTGTCTGCACCACTGCAGTGGATCATCTATGCAATAAGACTCCGGCTTAACCCGTGTAATTAAACTTGCGACCTATTCAGTTATACCTCGTCGCTTCTTGCCACATGGAACAGCTCAAACCTCCATTCTGCCCATGTGCTGATTCCACTTTACATAGCTCCGATTTGCCACCACCTGGAAACAAATGATGATTGAATGCTTGACTCACTTTCATCCTGACCCTCAGCCATTTTCATCCCAGATTTGGCAGATAAGAATATATCCCATCATGAAACTGGTTCCATACCCAGTGGCGATGGCTGGCTCAGGTTCATACTCTTTGCACCATAACTGGATGCTCATCAGCCCAAGAGCACCTGAATGCTGAGGGGCCCCTCCATCATTGCTAGACACACAATCACAAGTTCCTTGCCAGGTTATTACGAGTCATTCATCACCTTCGTGTTTCCTTGCCATCAGCTTCGCTTTAGCTTCAATACTTTTAAATCTCTGTACGTAACCATTTGTCCGTGCATTGCACTTCCTTTCAGCTTTTCCATGCCTTTTATCTCCCCACCTCCATGTACCCTGCTTATAGCCCCAGCCTGTGCACCTGGCTCATGTGGGTCTGTGCTGCAAATGCTCCACGAAACACACAGCACAGAATGTCCTAATCAAAAGCTATTGACAAACGCTTTGATGTTGCACTGGTGTGAGCTTGAAAACATATTATGCCTGTGCCTTGAGAGAAGAAGCGGCCAAATAAACAGGCCGTGGTCATTGTTCTTTTGATTTGCTGCACATATTGCCGCTGCTTCTTAATAGACGGATAGTGAATGTGAGGCAGAATTAAAATACCACCAGAGGCAGATTCCCAGAGGCACGAGAGCAGGACAGATCAAAAGGGAAATGAGGAGATCCACATCAGCCTGGTATCATGTGGGGTTTGCCCTCCTGTGTAGGTACGTGCACCATGGCAACCACAGCAATTGATTGGCCCATGTCTCCCACTGTGTACAGTGCAGGCCTTGTTATGTGGGATATTGGTTTTTTACTTGCTACCCTGGGCCCTTCATAGCGTGCATTAGCTGTGGTTTCTCAGGTGCCCAGCCATCATGTGCGCTTACCTTCTATTTGGTTCGGCATGACTTTGAAGGACAGCAGATGGAAAGAGGCGAGGATGACTGTGACAAAATGCTCAAGGTCTCTGAAATGGTACTGGTACCATGAAAGCCTGAAGGTGTCAAATTGAGTAGTTAAAAGTAGACTCTATCGAACCTGTCAAAAAACCTCCGTTAACTATAATTCTGTTTATAGATCCTGGTCTATTTTTCACCTAAACGTTTTGAGTAGTTACATATTCATTTAATTTGGTTCTTTATTTTTTATTTCTGTATATTATTAGCATAGTTGTCAGTTACAATACACCAAATGCTCCATATTAAACCCCCAGTTAGCCGTGGAAATCAGTACAATCAGTTCAATTACCAGAAGATATGCTCCTCTATGGGTTAAGAGATTCCGCTAAATCTCCTGGCTTCATGAAACCCTTTCAGAAAAAACAAGATGCCTTTCAGCTAAGAATTAAACTGTTCCTTTTAGTTTTGTGAACATTTTCCCAGTCAATAACAAACTAGAATACAATTAGAGTGATTCTTGTTAGCGTGTTTCAATCTAATTCTACTTCTTTTGTAAAAGCTAGTAAAAATTACATTAAACAAAAAACAGGCAGTTTTTGTTAGGTTAACAGCTCACAAAATCATTTTGTCATACGTTGTTACCACATGTTGCTGGGCACCTTTTATTAAAATTCATGCAATTTCGAGTTGTTTTTGACTGTATATTGAAAGGTTTCCAACACAGGACAAACGTGTCTGGATAGAGATGAATATCAGGATTTTAGCAATTTCAGACTATCTTGATGTAACATTATACACTCTAGTACTGTAAATAGATAAAGGCAACTACATTCCCCTTTATTTATTAGTGTTGGTGCCTGAATTTGCCTACATTTGAAAGTCTGAAATGGAAAGTGTGCCTCCTTTGCAGTTCAACCAACGATGTATAGAAAACTAAATTTTAAAAATTTGATGAGGCATGATCAGAAGTTATAATGAGTGATTCTTTTTCACACTTGTATATCCTCTGTGGACACGGAGATGCTATCACCGTAAAGAGTGAGTTGCCCCAAATTCAGCATCTGTGTGAATTCTGTGCTTTCGCTAATTTATGACACTTGAAGAAGTGGTGTAATTCTTTGATGCAAAATACTCTGGGCAGTGGAGGTTAAACAGGTACTTACGATACTGAGCATCATGCATCCTTTTACACAGCTACTGGAAAATATACAGTGGATTGCATTACAACTGCTTAATACTGCACTCCTCCAGAATGATTTTGTCTGTTGTCCTTGCCAGCCATGTTTCCAGATGTCTGAAAATGTATGACCCCTCTTGACAATGTATGACCCCTCTTGACAAATACCAGCTTTTAACAGTACAGTATTCCCTAGAACCATCCCCACGCCTTCATTAAGTATGCAGTTAAAAAAAAAAAAAAAAAGCAGAAAGAACATGAATATTGAAATGAATAATGTATAGTTTTTGCTTTTGGCTACAGCAAGATCTAAGACAAACAGGCTTGCTCTCGCTGCAAATTTCAAGGAGCTGCAAATGTCAGTTACATTCTCCTTAAATTTAAAATGTACGCCATAACTGTATATACTTTTATTTAGAAACATTTTAACAGTGAAACAAAACATGTTCAGGCAGAGACAACAGGGACAAGATTTTTGATTCAGGGTCATGTAAATAGTGTTGTTTTCCTCAGGTCATTGAAACCAATATTCAAGCCCTGACACCGCAGACACATATTCAATAGTTTGTGCTCTCTTGAGCTCTCCCGCACACAGCTCCGTCTCAGCAGTCAATGCACCACAAAGTTGGCATTCATTCGTTTAATCTAATTTCATTTTAAATACAATATATACAATACAACATTTGAAATGATACGTGTAAAAAAATATATGTCATCTTACAATACAGTACCATTTAGAGAACGATGGAAAGTAATACAGACACAGAAACAACATCTTAACACACTCGCTCCACTTAACAATACACAGCACATGTGGACTCCGAACCTGTTGTAAGGTAGTATCGGTAGGCTTATAAGTACAAACCCAGTACAATTTTATTAGCAGAAGCTGAACAATAATTCATAGATCCTGATGTACAAAAGGAGTTGTTTTATCCACTGAAAATGCTTTTGTTCATGCACTTTGTACATGCTTCACTGGAAGACCGCTCACATTTCAAATAGCTCAGGATTCACACACCATATTCACATTCATCACTTGCTTGAAGCTTTTGGGATCGGATCCTCACAGCCAATATAACTGAACAAACTCAGTTACAGTTACCTGCCTGCAAGTGATTCACAAACCTCTGCCCTTTTTCTCACAGAGATCTGCTGATGCAGTTAGTGTTTAATTCTTGACAAATGGACAGTGAAAATGGCCATTCATTAGCTGTAAGTACTAAACAGGAGAAAATAACAGTTTTTCCTGAAGTATTAAGTGAAATGTACAGTATAACGGATCCTGTGCACACTGAAGGCCCGAGTAAGTATTGTGGTTTTTTAAACCTGCTGCCAATAGCAAATAATGCTGCGTGCAGCAGTTTGCTGACATCCAGTTGAGGAATTTATGCAGCTTTTGTTGTTATCCCCAAGATGTAAATCTGTCCATAAATCTGCAGCGTGCAGCTAGTTTTGGCTGGCATCTTATTTCGGATAAAGACCAGACAGCAATTTCTCCTCCAGAAATATCAGCCTCACAACACGGTTGCTCTACTTGGGCATGAGGTGTATCAAAGCCATCCATTACACTTGTAAAACAGCTAACTGCCCTGCGGTGACATCATGTGTTTATAGCTCATAAGCAGGTAATACTAGGTTGAATTGGCACCATGGTGTGCGTCATAAAGAATACCACACGTGCAGCACAATTTAGATTTTGTTCCCAAGCATCATCCATTCAAACAAGATCCCCTCCAAGGGGCTGATCCATGCAGGTCACGGAATCATTCACCAAAATGAATGACTGTTTTTCAAGGGAAATGCTGAAGAAAAACAATAAGCCATATTGTGAGGTGTTGGGTATTCTAATTTCATTTCAGATAGCACATGGGGGATTTGCTGAGGAAGGATTTTGAGGTGGCGGTACAAGCCAATCTGCAAAAGGTCTCGATCTGTGACACTGAACAAGACCTTGAGGGAAAACACAGAACAGGTGGCTATTGCAACAGCGGAACAAAGCTTTACAAAACTGTCGCAGCATGCTTAATGACGATCTGCTTCCACCTCATGTTCCTAAAGAACGTCAGTGTTATGTAAACATTTACCTCTTTATTGCATTGTTGAGTGATTTCTTGCCACCATTTCAATGCAGAAACTAATCTGTCACTGCAGATTGCTCACCAAAAGATCACAATTACATGAACATGGAAAATGACAAGGTTATTTCCGAAGCACGGCTCTGAATTGCTGTGAGCATCGGATGATGAGTTAACATGTGCAGCGTTAATTCTTGAAAATGTTAGCTGCTAAACAACATAAAGCAAGGTGGGGAATTCTAAAAAGGATCTTCAAAAGAAAGCCAAGCAAGTTTCCCCAAAGCAGCAGCAGCAGCAGACTGTATGAACCGAGAGCAAAGATCACAGAGAGGCAACCATGTAGGAGCAGAAACATTGGAGTTGTGAGAGCGCAACATTGGGGAAAGAACGAATTGAGATCCTATAGCTTCAGGGGAGATGTTGTTTTGCTGGTGTAGAGAGTGAAGCAAACACAGACCAATTTACTGGGGGAAAATTGTGCTGTGGTGGAAAAAAAGAGACCTAAGAGCAGACCTGGCCCATTCTTCACTGTGCAATCTAATCTCAGCTCCTGGAGAAGATGGGTGAAAACAAACATTGTTCTCCTGTCAGCAGCCCTGACGGAACATGCAGGAAAAGAGCTCAGCCCACTCACACACCTGCCTCAAACACAATGAAGAAGATGATTAAACTGGGAAAGAATATTTAAAACTGAAAGAAAATAAGAGTGACATGATGAATATTCAAGACAACAATGACCTCTGATACTTTCCTGGTGAGTTTTCAAAGAGGAAAATAATTAAGGACCAAATTGGGACATTCGCAGAGGGTCCCAGGGCTACACTTTTGCAGGCTCAATATCAGTCATGAAAGACTGCTGAAGACACAGGAGCTTTAATTTGATGGTATTTAAAAGAAGAATCTGTTTTGAAAAAAAGATTTAGTTACACATCATAATAGCTACCCCCCCCCCCCCCCCCNNCATTATAAATAATTAGTGGTTCATAATATTTAGAACTGTGAACAACTGTAATAAAATTAACAAAACTAGTAATTCAGTAGTTTGCTGTTCCCTAAGTTAGATTTGTTTACTTTTCTGAAAGAACCTTAAAATATGTTGCAGTGGTCAGGCTGGGTGATATTATTGAAATTAATATTAAAATATTGATATATCGATGCTGATACAATATGGCAGATGTACACAAATCACTTTTAAAATTATAAAATCAATGTTCAGTGCAATGAAATGTATTGTCATTATGCTTTACACCAGACATGACTCTTTTAATGTGCAAAACAAAACCGAATAGAACATTTCTTAATCCTTAATTAGATTAGCTTGGAACAATTAAAGGATACGGCTGGTGTAATTCTGTGTATTTTGTTATTGTCAACAAGTCCCATGAAA
>NW_023339762.1:7244627-7245793 GCF_004916995.1 Morone saxatilis | reverse complement strand
AACCAAAAATGTGTTAGTCCATCTCTTAGTACTTTCTGACTTCCCCACTACCTGTTTGTAGCTGTCAGGTCCAAACCCATTCATTCCTACTGAAAATGTAAATCTTTAAAAACAGGTCACAAATATCTAGTTCGATTTTCTAGCCTTGTTCATTTCCTAAAGCAGTAGGCCAGCGTAGCTTTGAGATGTATGAGGGATTGACTCGAAAATGAACTACAGTTTGTAGTAATGAAATAACCTGCCACCCAGTGGAATGGTATGGCTCACTGATTTTAATAGGTTTTGGACAACAGTGGAGCTTTATGGCACTGAGGAACAAGATATGTCAGACTTTGGCAAACATGGAAACAGTTATTAGTAGGATCAATTAATTGTTGATCTTGGTCTTTTAATAGGACTTGTTTAAGTAATATTATATAATAAAAAAAGTATATAATGTTATAAGCCTTATCCTGTTAAAACATAATACTGAATTATCACCCAACCCTATGTTAAGGATAGCAATCAAAGGCTGAAATAAATAAAAGTTTATGGAACATTTCAGAAAACATGAATACTCTGAGGTCAGTTGAACAGTCCTTAAGAATGACTGGGAGGATGCTCTACTAAGGTCACAACTTGCAGGTATAAAAAACTATAGACTGATTTGGCAATCAAAATGAGTATCAATAAATACATACAAAATGAATAAATAAACCTGGAAATACACACATTAGTAAATAATGATAATAAAAACATTTGCCTCTATGACATACTAAGAGTCTTTATGTATAGTCCTCATTGACTGGGGGGTTGTGTAGTCCATAAACTTATACTTCTAATAATGAGCCATTCTTTTTGACTGGCTGTCACCACAATGCGCACACACTCAATGTTGAAGGCAATTTTGTGGTCTACATCTTGAACCTCAATGTTGCCATTTTTAAACTCTCCTAATGTGATATAAGAGGAACAGAGTTTCCCTTTTTTAGTCCCAACTAGTTTCTCTCCCACTTCCAGAGCACCGTGGTGAAGAATGTCATTCTGACGGTCATCAGAACCAGTAGCAATCTTAATTTTACTAATTTTGGTAGATTTATTAAAGACGATGACAAAGAAGTCTCCGGTGGAAGGAGGCTTCCCCCAAAAGTATTCGTCCACAGTGCTGTAAGCCTTCGTGGCATCAT